>NW_027413129.1:0-300000 GCF_048544455.1 Silene latifolia | reverse complement strand
CTTATTATATTATTATCATCTTTAACGGCTAGTTATGATATGTTTTAATTACAACAGGCCTAGAAATATATTAGTCTCATTTAATTTTTCGTTAAAGACAACAATATAGAGTTCTAATCATATTAGAAATTGAAAGGGGAAAATTCATAAGGCGAATTGTTGTATATTATTGTTCGCGATCGGAATGAATACAATGGTACTAATAATCCGTACTATATTTATAATACTTCAAATATCTAAATAATATCAACTAATATCGCAATATAATATAACTTATTCTAACACCGATATTATTCCGATTAGGGTATATTACGATATATACCGTAATATTCTCCTAACAAATCATGGAAAAAAATTGTCTGGTGATTTTTTTTTTTACTAAAATCATACTTTAAACTAAAAGAATTAATAATTTTAGTTGGAATCATGTCTATCAAGCTAACTTTAATTTAACCAATAAACTACCTAGCTAAGTTGGATAGTAATAACGAAAAACACACTCCTTCAAATTAAACATTATGGTTCGAACTTAGAAGTTGGAGTATGGGTACGCAAAATTATGGACGGCACTAACCAATTTCACACGGTAAAAGTGTTTTAATTCATACTCTTGGGTTACTAACCCTATGGAGAAAATAATATTCCCTACGCTTCTGAAATAGCTTCCATTTTTACTTATATTTGTACTCCTTAAATCGTATATTTTTTATATTTAGAAGGTATTCGTTACGAAGGAAGTAAATAAATGTTTTTTATGTGAGTACACAAAATTCGATTACCATATTGATAGTTGTCCTACTTTTCAAAGTAAAGATCCGGGTTTGTGATTTTACGAACTTTTTTTGCCCTCAACAAAAACGTAAACCTAAGTATTATCTTTGTCTTTCAAATTGTATTCCGATGTATCTGAAGATTTTGAACTCTACATAATATAATGCATAGCCTAGATCCTACTATATTATGAAGGACTTAGTAAGCTTATTAGAAATCAGTACTTTTGTAAGTAGGTGTAATTAAATTGATGGTACTAATCTTCAACTCCCAATGGCTTGCAATAAAAACTGGACCTAATTTGATAATTTGAATTTGAACTCTAACTGGTAAAACCAAATTTTAATACAAAGGAACATAGAAAAACATTGCAAATCATGCATAAAAGCCATTTGTATATGTGTAAACACAGCTTGGAACCATCTGCAAGTACCTTCAAAATTCTAACAACATGCAAAGTTGTTTAAAATTTATTTTCATGCAATCTTGTCTTCAAGTAGGCATCCAAAACACTAATGAAGTCCTTAACGTGCTAGAGTTTTAAGATATGAAGACGGTTTAAACTCTCCTCAATTTATCGACTTGTGCATCATCTTCGCAACGTCAAACCACGATCTCTATACATTATGGCAGAGCCAGGATGTAAACTTAAAGGGAGCGGAGATTTTAGTGAAGGCAAACGGATAATGATACTCTGTATAAGGGAAACTCGAGTAATGGTATAACTTACAAAACTGCGAACGCCTTCCTATGTGCATTATAGGACAAAATATAGGAGGAGATTATAAAAAATAAAAATTAGACGAATTTTCTAACACGGTAAAAACTCTTAATCTCCTACATAAATACATTTATGAGTTTCATTATTTTTTGAAGAGCTTCTTTTTTTTCTATGGATGAGAGTTGTTGAGTTGTGTAAGACGATTTTGCCCGCGTGCTTTATGATCTTTTTAATTAGGTGTTGTTATTGAGTAATATTGTCGCCATACATTGAGACATTGGGTAATGTTGTTATTGTCGTCATCTCACTGCCATGGTATCAACTCGATGATTATAGTGCAGTGATTATTGACTTCTAGAGTTCGAGAGGTATAGCCGTATAGTTAAATTCACCTCTAAGTACCACTAATGGGGGTGAGTAGTATATTATTGATATTATGTGTGAGTAGCACCGGGGAATAAGTATAGAATGTTAAGTATTTATGCTTATCATTTTCAAAAAAATTTGAAATATATACTAACAAAAGACTAATTACTAATTAGACACAAATTGTATTCCACTATTGCAAAATTTTGGATGATGCAAAGTAGTACGCAGTAGTATGCTGCTCATTCATTCTGGACATGAATTCCAAATTCGAGACCTACAAAATCCAACCTTACCACGAAACCGCATTAGAAAATTTAGAGATGTTTTTGATCGAGCTTTGTTGGTCACTTTTATGTATTTGACACGATAATAAGATGGATCAACAACTAAACATATACTCCGTATTATCTTACAGTTGCTTACTTCTTATAAGAAAGCACTTTTTTAAGACATCTTTTTAATGTCAAATATATCTCTATTCTCAATAGACACAAACTAACGCTATATAATTATTGCGTGAGACGGTCTTGTTATATAAATAAATATCAACTCGTTTATCGATAATAAATGAATAATTAACCGTTTTATGTTGTAAGACCATCTTATTTTATAATTTGTGATTAACTAAAGATAGAGTTTGAATTACTACCACATGTACGTATGCTTTGAAAAGTCACATGGTTGTAATAAATTGTTTCGTGTTTTATTCCTATAACTCCTTTCATAATTATAATAGGTTTTCTATCCTTATTGACAACCCACCACTTACCAACTGAAACCTCTAAGAGATGAAAGAAGGTAAATTAGAATCGAAAAAGATATAGTTGACAATATTCCAATAATATATTTTGGAATGAATGCAAATCCTAAATAGTATACTCCCCATAGTCCGGCCTAATTTAATGGTAATACTTACGATAGTGTTGTAGCTGCGTCTTCTCGTTCTATTGTAATCTTCACATCCTACCCAAACGATATAAAATTAGATCATTAGAACTTAATTATTCAATAAACAATGTAATTAACACATTGAATTTGTTGATCAACAAAGAGTATCAAAAGAGAGTGTTTATGGAAGAAAATTTGTGGATTCATGAAGGACAACAATACCAATAACGTTGTTAGGGTAGAGTACATATACACAGCTAATGTCTCAATGCAACTTTAATCTACGTAGGAAAGGATTTGATTAGTTGTTACCTACTTACCTTTATTTGTATAGAGTAAAGACCAAGAAACACCATAATAATGAAGTAATCCGTCTTTATAAACGTAATTGTGCTGCAAAACGGAAAAATCATGAAAATCATAAATCAATTTCAATAATGTAGTACTATGTGAACTTAAAAAATTACGTAGAAAAACAATGGAAAGAAGTTGAATGGTTAAGCAAGGGCATCGAGTATATATATCGGTGGTAGGTGTTGTATTTATGTCCCGTTAAACTTCTTTTTTGTTACGTATTTCACAAGGCTAAGACTTCCTTATCACTACGCAGTAAAAAAATATTTTAGGTAGTTAGCAAAAGTTAGAGTCTCTAAAATCGCTCGAAAAAAGCTTCCTTTAATAATATAGACTAGATTTAACGTCCGGGCTATGCCCGGGCCTAATGAAATATCTTATGATATATGATTTAATAATACTCTCGAGTCTCGACTACTAATAAACTTAGAAACACAGTTACAAAGAAAGACGAAGAGGATATGGTGAATAATTATTAATTTATGTACTACGAATGTAATCTTTGAGCAGAACTTTTGTATAATCTCATAAATAAGGTCAAATTGGGCATAAGAAACGTGTGTACTTATTAAAGCATGATCAAGCTTCTTAATCACTTTAGTAATCACTTTCTTGTAAAGAAGCAACACTAAATTAAATTCTAGCTAATAAATTCCACTTGTACATCATAGTTATGAGTTAATTAGGCTTACAATAACACCATAGTTGATTTTATTAAATTTATTAACTCAATATAAATAAACTTATGCCATCAACTAATGAAAATGACAAAACGTAAAGACAAAATAGAAAAATGTACACCAATGAACTACCTCCGAGTATAAAATTTAGGATAAAATAATAAAATAACAATCTTGAATATCATGTAAAATCTTACGTACCACACAATAAACATTGAGAGCAAATGCCATAGCGATTTTATGAGCATGTATTCTACCGTTACTACTCCACGTTTTTTATATCAACGTTAATTTTAAAACTCCTTAATGAGGAATTTTACTTTTGATAGGACTCAAACTATTAGCATCTATATAAATACGGCTTTATTTTTAGCAGTCAAAATTCTACATGTTAATGATGAATAATATCTTTTGCACAAATTATTGATTAAGACGGTCCTATATCATAAAATGGTCCTTTTTATTAAAAAAAAAAACATTTATCCATTGTTATGAACAGAAGAATATTTTTTTTTACTTTTTTTGTCTCATCTGCATCTTATCTCTCCTAATCTAACCCAAAATACCTTGTTCTTCCGATTTTCCCACATTAAAAATCAAGTATTGCAACACTCTAAATCATGGTCCCGCAATTGATAACATCAATTGTACATCTATACCCTAGATAAACGTATTTACCTTGAACTTCCGCTTTTAAAAAAATCTAGTAAAGAGTAAGGATTTTTCATGCTTTTTCGAAAGAGTAGTACTCCGTAGTCCGGCCTGCTAGAGTTTCAGTAATAGAGACTAAAATTATTCCTCGTCAGCATTGTTAATATCATTTGTGCAAAGTAAAATAATATAATAATATACATTAAATATTCACTAATTGTTGTATAAGGCGGTCTTATTGCATAAGACGAGCCCATTGATTAACAGCCCAAAGAATTTAAGAAGCCTTATTTGTACCATTACTTTCATTATTCTTTTCTTCTCTGTTACTTCCCCTCTTCTCAACTAACCTTCCCCTCTCCATTTTTTTTGTTACGCAATAAAAAAATATTTTAGGTAGTTAGCAAAAGTTGGAGTCTCTAAAATCGCTCGAAAAAAGCTTTCTTTAATAATATAGACTAGATTTAATGCCCGGGCCTAATGAAATATCTTATGATATATGATTTAATAATACTCTCGAGTCTCGACTACTAATAAACTTAGAAACACAGTTACAAAGAAAGACGAAGAGGATATGGTGAATAATTATTAATTTATGTACTACGAATGTAATCTTTGAGCAGAACTTTTGTATAATCTCATAAATAAGGTCAAATAGGGCATAAGAAACGTGTGTACTTATTAAAGCATGATCAAGCTTCTTAATCACTTTAGTAATCACTTTCTTGTAAAGAAGCAACACTAAATTAAATTCTAGCTAATAAATTCCAGTTGTACATCATAGTTATGAGTTAATTAGGCTTACAATAACACCATAGTTGATTTTATTAAATTTCTTAACTCAATATAAATAAACTTATGCCATCAACTAATGAAAATGACAAAACGTAAAGACAAAATAGAAAAATGTACACCAATGAACTACCTCCGAGTATAAAATTTAGGATAAAATAATAAAATAACAATCTTGAATATCATGTAAAATCTTACGTACCACACAATAAACATTGAGAGCAAATGCCATAGCGATTTTATGAGCATGTATTCTACCGTTACTACTCCACGTTTTTTATATCAACGTTAATTTTAAAACTCCTTAATGAGGAATTTTACTTTTGATAGGACTCAAACTATTAGCATCTATATAAATACGGCTTTATTTTTAGCAGTCAAAATTCTACATGTTAATGATGAATAATATCTTTTGCACAAATTATTGATTAAGACGGTCCTATATCATAAAATGGTCCTTTTTATTAAAAAAAAAAACATTTATCCATTGTTATGAACAGAAGAATATTTTTTTTTACTTTTTTTGTCTCATCTGCATCTTATCTCTCCTAATCTAACCCAAAATACCTTGTTCTTCCGATTTTCCCACATTAACAATCAAGTATTGCAACACTCTAAATCATGGTCCCGCAATTGATAACATCAATTGTACATCTATACCCTAGATAAACGTATTTACCTTGAACTTCCGCTTTTAAAAAAATCTAGTAAAGAGTAAGGATTTTTCATGCTTTTTCGAAAGAGTAGTACTCCGTAATCCGGCCTGCTAGAGTTTCAGTAATAGAGACTAAAATTATTCCTCGTCAGCATTGTTAACATCATTTGTGCAAAGTAAAATAATATAATAATATACATTAAATATTCACTAATTGTTGTATAAGGCGGTCTTATTGCATAAGACCGGCCCATTGATTAACAGCCCAAAGAATTTAAGAAGCCTTATTTGTACCATTACTTTCATTATTCTTTTCTTCTCTGTTACTTCCCCTCTTCTCAACTAACCTTCCCCTCTCCATTTTTTTTGTTTATATCATCATCTACAAGTAACGATGATTGTTAGAGAATAGTCGAATGATCCACCCATGAGTCGGAAATATTTTATTCCGTAGTTTTTCTACAGTTCGTTTGGATAAACTGTGAGTGGCTCATTGTTTGGGACAAATGGACATGGTTTTGTAGAAAAACCATTTGAGACCCATGGTTTATAAGAAACCATGGTCTCCCTCCCATGGTTTTATTAGAGAAACCATTGGAGCACACGGTTTTGTTAGAGAAAAATCGTGTTCTCCTACGCCTATAAATAGAAGGCTTTTGGGAGGCATTTGGATCATCCAAAATCCAAAAATCACGCAACAAAAATATATCTTTCTCTACACAAGAGAGAGGAGGTTCTTGAGTTGTGAAGCTATAGGTATTGGTCCTAGTGATCAATATCTAGATCGACGGATTCGTGATTCTAGTTTAATAATAAAGTCGTCCTGGAGCAATTACTTGGAGGGTTCCGCAAGTTCGAGATAGATATTCTACTTTCCCGATTTAGCAAGGTGAGTAACTATATATACCTTGTTAATATCGTCTCATATATCGTAATTGTTTTTCTACATTGGTATCAGAGCTAGTATAAACTAGCATCCGAGTCCTAATTAATTAAAATATTAAGCTGATATGGGTACTTATTAATTACGGGGTACAATAGCAGCACTTATGAATTCTGTTAATTGTTTAAATGTGCAATTATGACCATAGTCATCAAAATGTAAAATAAAATCTCTACTGCATCATCGCCATTCTGTTCATTTTTTTTTCGTTAAATGTTAGTAGTGCTATGATGTTGGGATACACGTGGTTACATATGTATCATTGTTTGCCGACTTACCATTATCAAACAATTAACCCAAGTAATATTGGGTGGCTACTTGTATACCATGACAACTAGCTGTATACATGTATATGTCCTGATGTAATGGTCATTATTTGAGAATATGGACAATGATTAGTTGCTTAAAGGTAGCATATACTTACTGATTGAAGTCATGACTACGAATATGTCAATATTATACAATTTTTCCGTTTTCTGTGTCTAAACGGGCAAGTTGTATGTAATTACACCATTACTCTTAGTCAAATGCTAAATCAGTCGGCCTTCTCTTACAGAAGCTTGACATTTATACATCTCTTATGCATATAATGTGTGCAAACCGTCTGAAGCATGTTATTGTGGGAGTTGATTTACGATGAAATAACTGTGCATTTGAGACAATAATGATTGGTATTGATTAAGAGTATGAGATTTGTATTGTTGGGTATATTCGTTAAGGTTGGTAGATAAGAGTATCTCACCTTAATAAAATTTTATATTGCGCATGATTTTATTAGTTTATAAATTAACAAGACGATGTTAATAAATGATGATTGCGTATTTATACGTTTTTCGAATTGATTACTCTTGTCAAGTTAATTTTTGGACTAATAAAGAGATTGCCGCAAATGATTATGATTGTACTAATTATTTTTTGAATGTCTCTATAGTTATCAATGGCTGGCACAAAGAGCATTGTGGCCGATTTGAACCAAGGAGACAAATTGACTGAACAAAACTATGATGTATGGCATCGTAAGGTTCAGTTACTCCTTGAAGAGCAAGAAGTGCTGGAAACTATTACACAACCTATGCAAGAACCTGAACAAGGCAATACCGCCCAACATAGGCGTGATCAGGAGGCCTATAAAGACTTCAAAAGGAAGGATCGTGTGGCTCACATATTGATGTTGAGCAGCATGAGGACTGATCTTATGCTCAGGTTTGAGAGGCATGCTACAGCCTTAGCCCTCTGGGATGCAATTAAGTTGCAATATGGTGGAACTTCAACTACTCGCTTGCGCCAACTTAATTTAAAATTTGATGGTTATAAGAAGCGTCGTGATCATACTATGAGGCAGCATCTTACGACCATGTCAAACATGATTAGTGAGTTGGCTCTAGCTGGTAATATTCTAAGTGATGAACAACAAGTTCAGGCTGTGATACGTTCTCTTCCACCTAAGGGTTGGGAACATATGAAGGTGAACCTCACCAACAATGACAACATCAAAACTTTTGAAGATGTTTGTCGTCACCTTGAGCTTGAGGAAGACCGTCTCCAGGCTGACAAGCCGGAAAGAGAGGCCTTCATAGCTGAGGGAGAGATGCGCAAGACAACTGGTCATAAGCGCAAGTGGGGTACTCCTGGAGCTCCCAAAGGTGTGAATAAGAATGGACCTCCTAAAAAGAAGGTTAAAAATGGAGACTCTAAACGCGCTAGAAGAAAGCGCGGTGGAAAGAAAGACATGTCTAAAGTGACGTGCTACAATTGTCAAAAGCTGGGACACTTCGCTCGTGATTGCACTGAGCCGAAGGTACGTCTTAACCTGTCAAAATCTTTATTTTGTTATGTCACTAGCTCTTGTTTAATGGTTGAGTCTGTTCTTGTTTGGACTTTAGACTCAGCAGCCACAGAGCACCTGACCAGAGATCGGACAGCTTTTGTAGAGTTTCGCAAAGTACCTAAAGGAAGCAAGCATGTATTCATGGGGAATAGTTCCAAGATTGATGATAGGCTTGTCGCGTGCCTATGCAAAGATAAATTCCCTAAACACAAGTAAATGTAGTAATAGGGGTCGAACCACAAGGAAACGGGAATTACGTCGTGAATTGCTATGGGTAGATTCTTATCAAGGTCGATTACGATTTGGTTTGGTTTGGTTGATTGATGATTAATAAGAATTATGATGTAAAATATATAATAAAAGAGAGTCTAAGGGGTTCGGGTCACACATGCAAAGGTAAATATATGATCATGATAAACTTGGTACTAATAACATTGTCAATTGCTTAGGCTTAAAGATACCCATCTTACGATATTAGCATCAACCATAGACCGGGTCCTAGAGAAACTCTCGTCCATGACTAGGTCGTCCTACTATACATGCTTAGTCTAATTCAATTCCGTGCCTCTCGACTTATAGAACAAATAAACAAACTTAATCAAATGAATAGGGCCCTAAACAAAGATTAAACATTGTGGCACAAGCATGTGATAGAAGCAATATGAACAATATTATTATTAATCTATTTTATCATGTTATATATTTGATTTTACATGGCTCCCCTAACCCTTAGATTAAGAGATTTAGCTACTCATGTTAAAGTGTAAATTGTAAGTTATATTAAGAGAAATGATAAACATGATTAAATGATTTATAAGAACTAGATGATATAACATGTATAAGAAATAATGCTAATGTAATCTAAATTAAGTACTTTAATTATAAACTATGTGTAAGCTAAGATAGAAATGTAAATTTGCAAACTAGAAATAAGAATACCTCAATAGGGAAGAACTTGTAAAGGAGAAATGTATAATAACCAAATGCTTGAATAACAAAATGCTTGAACAATAACTTGAGTACCAAATGTTGAAAGATTAAACTAAAGAAAGCTTAACAACTTGTAAACTAAAATGAGAAGACTAATGAGAGAAATATAAAGCTTAAGGCTATTGTAAAGTGAAAATGAGACGTAAAGATTGGATGCCCAAAGCCTCGGAATACCTTCCTATTTATAGGAGAGGAGAGCAAAACGTAAAAGCCTAGACGCATGCGGCCCCGATCGGGGTTGCATGGCCCCGATCGGGGTCGTGTGTTTTCGGGCATTTTCTCTTAATTCCTCTCTTAATTGCGTGAGGAATCCAAAGTTTATACTTCAATGCTCCTTAATCACCCGGGTAAATGCCTCATCTATGATCTTTAGAGCTCCCAAAAAGCATCCTAAGCATGTTGGAATCTTATGCTTTCCACCTTGACTTGGATTTAATCATTGGGCCTTGACTTTGGTTGTTGTCAACATTTGCATTATACATAATAATCCATCAATTTCTCCATGCAAAACCCAATCCAATGCTCCATGCTTAGTCCAACACTTGGTCTTGTTTAGCTTAGTGAACTTAGTGTATAAAATGATAGGAAAAAACCTCTAAATGCTTAGATTCCTACAAAAACATGTTAAGACAAGCAAATACACTAGAACAACAAATATTAGCTTACAACACTATGATAAGTGCCAAATGACATGTAAAATGAAGCTAATATAGGGGGTGAACGTATATAAAATATGCACTTATCAAACTCCCCCAAGCTAAACCCTTGCTTGTCCTCAAGCAAGAAACCAAATCCCATCAATTGCAATATCCAAACAAGCTAAGCATAATGATTTAGAAACCCGAAACAACATGGGCAAGGAATAAAGCAAAGCATGGTTGAGATTTACATGACGGCGTAGCATAGAAAACTTTGAATGAACCTTTAAGCTCTTGCATGATCCTTTTGACTTATGGATCGGACTCTCACGGGGCACTCAACTCTTTTTATGTGAAAGGACAATTTTGTGAATAAACACTCAACTATCCTCGACTTATAATAATGTGCCCGCAATCTAATATGGTAATCAATCAAAACTAGTAAGCCAAAACAATCAAATGCAAGCATGATAAAGAAGCCAAATGGGTAGGAAGAAGGCAATAAACATGGGTAAGAAGAGGGAACAAATGAATTATGGTAATGTGGAGCTAAGTCAAGCTAGCAACTACCAAATTGTAAAGGTGCTCAATCCCAATTCCAACCCAATTTTGCAATTCAAATCATGAGAAAATCCTCCAAAATATAGGGATAATGCTTGAGAATTTCTCACATCTTTTCTTCTTCTCATTTTTTTTTTCTTTTCAATGCATACTTCTTTTTTTCATGATTTTTCTCATTCATTCATTTTTTTCTTTCTTCATTTTTTCATTTTTTCATCATTTTTCTTTTTCACTTCAACTTTTTCATTTTTTTCTCTTCTTTTTTCTTTCTTGAGCATTAAGACCAAGCTCACATGATATTCAAACTTTGAAACAAATCCCAATTGAGCACCCAAACAAGACCAAACAAGCTACTAGCTCAACAAGGTAGGCAAGTTATAATGTAGCTAGGGAAAATTGTTTGTGAAGGGGTCAAGAAGGCAATTATATTAATGTGAATGGCTCCAAAATGCTAAAACAAATGAATGCATGCTTACCAAGAAATGACATGAAGACCATACTTGTGCGTTTTGATGAAACACACATCATAAGGAGACACCTACACTCACCTAAGAGAGACCGGATATGGATGCATCGGTCAAAAGGAGGCTCTACCTTACCATTTTGTAGCTTGCCACAAGTCAAGATCAAGCCTATTCGGTTCATTCTTCATCTCCCACCTACTATGTCAAGACATCCCCATGTAGCTAATATCCCATCATTAAAGAATAAATCATTAGCAACAAGCTATTATTAGGATAAGCAAAGAAGAAAGTAGGTTACTAGCAAGCACAAAGCAAAAATTTCTCTCAAAAATTTTCAAATTTTCTACACTGCATGCAAACTATTCTAAATGCAAATGCAATATCTCCCCCCAAGCTAAACATCACATTGTCCTCAATGTGCCAACTATCCAAATCACCCAATCAAACCATAAAAATGGCTCAAAGCACAAAACAAGAAGGACTAGAGGTTATGTTTAATGGGATGCAAGATCCAAACTAAAATGTAAAGCAATTAAAAACTTACTCGATTTGCTAATCTCCCCCAAGCTAGCATGAATTCGGGGGGAAGATGTAGATGTTTCTTTGTGACCAAAGTGAAAAATAGTGAAGAAAAATGGTAAAGAAAGAGAAAGGAGTTACCATCGGGTTTATATAAGAATGATAAAATGATTCACTCTTTACCCGCATAAGAAAGAAAGGCCAAAATTTCACAGAACCACGACCCCGATCGGGGCCACCAACCCCGATCGGGGTTGACCTCCTTTTCAGGTTTTGCCTCTTTTCCGCGTTGATGTAATTTCCTTCTCTTTTTCGAAAACCACGTCCCCGAACGGGGTTGTTGCATGGGGAAGCGTGCCATATTTACTTCTAATTCTTCTCCCTTCATTTTCACCTAAAAATCACAAAAAGAAACATCATCAAGTCGAACATTTTATTACTAATCTACAAAAACAATAAATTGCAGAAAATTAAAAACAAAAATAAATAAAAGCAATAAAAAGCTTGAATTGCCTCCCAAGAAGCGCTGGTTTTAACCCCCATACGACGTAAGAAGCTATTTGATTCAAGTTTTGTCATTGAGCTTGCCACCAACCAAGCTCCATTTCATAGCTATCTTTGCATTTCTCAACCATTTGAAATTCTTCAAATAAAATTTCCCTTTCTTCCTTTTTTCCACTTTTAGCAATAGCGTCCTTAGCATCATCACCTACAAAGCAAACAACACCCATATCGTCCTCCAACGGATCCGTTAGTGAGGATCCAAGCGTAGTAGAGGCATAAGAAGAGTCCACAGTGCTAAGTAAATAACAAAACTCTTGTAACATTGGGCTTCTAATGGTATTGTTTTTGCTAAAGGAAACCCGGTCATCACCTACTTCCAACGTCAACTTCCCATTTTTCACATCAATTAACGCACCCGCGGTGCGTAAAAATGGCCTACCCAATATAATTGGGGTTTGTGAGTCCTCGGCCATATCAAGTATGAGGAAGTCAACGGGTATGAAAAACTTGCCAACTTTGACGGGTACATGTTCTAAGACACCTAAAGGTCGCTCTAAAGAACGGTCCGCCATTTACAATGTTGTACTTGTGCATTTTAAAGCACCCATGTTAAGTTTTTCACAAACGGAGTAAGGCATGACACTCACACTAGCACCTAGGTCGCAAAGGGTCTTATCAATGGTATATGTGCCTATAGTGCAAGGAATAGAATAGCTACCGGGGTCCTTAAGTTTCGGGGGAGACTTGTTTTGTAAGAGTGCACTACACTCTTCGGTGAAAGCAATGGTCTCAACCTCATTGAAGGATCGCTTCTTTGAGAGGATTTCCTTCATAAACTTTGCGTAAGAAGGGACTTGGGTAATCAATTCCATAAACGGGATGGTGACTTGCAAATTCTTACAAACTTCCAAAAATTTAGCAAACTTACCTTCCTCCTTGTGCTTTGCTAGAAGATGGGGAAATGGTACTTGAACAACTTCTTTGGGAGGAGCATCCTCCACATCTTTTTCATTCTCATTCTCCTTCGGATCATCCACTTTCTTTGAAACGGCATCACTCTCCTTAGCATTAGGAGAGATTTCTTCAACAACCACCTCATCACTTTCCTTTGGCATAGGAGACCCAACATCTTTGGCATCAAGTTTGCTCTTCCTCTTTAGCATCAACAATCGATGAGGAAATGGCACACGATCTTTAACAATAGGCTCTTCACTAGCCTTCCTTTTGTCATTTCCCCCAAGCTTAGCCTTTTTAACAACCACCTCTTCATCCAAAGTCATGGATGGCCCATCATAGCTCGAACCACTTCTCAAGGAAATAGAATTATCGGTTTCATGTGGTTGCTCACCTTGGGGAGGTAGTTGGCCGTTCTTCCTTTGAGAGCTAGAAGCGGCTAGTTGAGCCACTTGTTGCTCCAACATTTTGACCGCGGCACTATGAGCTTGATCATTCTTTTGAATTTGAGCCAATAATTCCCTTTGCATTTGGATTATCATGCCCTCGAGCTTACCAACTCCTTGATTGTTTTGTTGGCCATTTTGTGGTTGATTTAGTTGGTAATTGTTTTGTGGGGGCCTTTGTTGATTTTGATAACCCGGTGGAGGGATATACTTTTGTTGTTGAGGAACATAGGCATTTTGTTGTGGTGGGGGTTGAGGGTTAAGCACATTGTTGCTATTGTAAGACAAGTTCGGATGGAATTTTGAATTCGGGTTATAGGTGTTGGAAAATGTACCCGGTGGATATGAACTTTGTCTTAGAGCTTGAAAAGCATTTACCTCTTCCATAGGAGCTTGGCAATGAGCGGCATAGTGGCCCGCACCTCCACATCCATCAAAAACGATGATTTGGCTCGTTGAAGACACAACATTGAGTTGTTGAATGGAATCCTTAGCATCTCTCTCCACCAATTGTTGTTGGAGCAAGGCAATTTGAGCTAGCAAAACGGAGTTGTTAGAGATTCTTCTTTACCTTTGGATGGCATAACTCGAGAATTGACATATTGGGCATCATGGACCGCCATAGATTCGATCGTGGCATGAGCAAGGTCGGTGTCAATTTGATCAAACTGCCCATTGTTGGCGGAATCAAGAATCCTTCGGGACTCGGCACAACATCCATTGTAGAATGTTATTGCTAGAAACCAATCATCTAGCCCATGATGTGGGCATTGCCTTTGAAGCTCTTTGTACCTCTCCCAAGCCTCATATAAGCTCTCAAGAGCTTGTTGACGGAATCCGGTGATTTGGCTCCTCAAAGTTTGAGTTTTCTCCGGTGGAAAAAACTTTTGATAGAAAGCAAGAGCCAATGTCTCCCAATTGGTGATTCCCATGGCGGTGCGGTCAAGGCTATTGATCCAAAGCTTGGCCTTGTCCTTCAATGAGAAAGGGAAAAGTATTTCCCTTATTTGGGCTTGGGTGACACCCGTTTGACGGATCATGGAGCAATAGTCACAAAAGTTTTGAACATGCAAATTGGGATCCTCCAAAGGACTTCCTCCAAATTGCTTCCTCTCCACAAGGCTAATGAAATCCGGTTTGATCTCGAATTCCGGCGCGGTGATTTGAGTGGTGGTGATTCCGGCCGGAAGCATGGCCGCGGTGGGCTTTGAATGATCGGAAAGTTTCACCATCTTTTTGGTAGTAGATGGTGAAGGTGGTGGAGATGATGAACTTGAAACCTCCTCTGCTTCAAGAACCTCTAGATCGTCTAAGTAAGACTTTCTAACACTTTCAACTTGTATGGGAGAAGTGGCTTCTTTCACTTCCTTCCAAAAACGTCGTCTTCTCCTAAAGGTTTTCTCGGGTCGGAATCCGGTGAAAGCAATTCTCCACTACGAGAGGACCTGGGCATAAGACAACAATTTCTAGGAAAATGATAAGTAACGGTCTCAAGGAACAAGTGTTCCCCAAGACAAAGAAAAACAAGATAAAAATCGACAATTCAAAAAGCAATAAAACTGTTTCCCCGGCAACGGCGCCAAAATTTGATAGGCTTGTCGCGTGCCTATGCAAAGATAAATTCCCTAAACACAAGTAAATGTAGTAATAGGGGTCGAACCACAAGAAAACGGGAATTACGTCGTGAATTGCTATGGGTAGATTCTTATCAAGGTCGATTACGATTTGGTTTGGTTTGGTTGATTGATGATTAATAAGAATTATGATGTAAAATATATAATAAAAGAGAGTCTAAGGGGTTCGGGTCACACATGCAAAGGTAAATATATGATCATGATAAACTTGGTACTAATAACATTGTCAATTGCTTAGGCTTAAAGATACCCATCTTACGATATTAGCATCAACCATAGACCGGGTCCTAGAGAAACTCTCGTCCATGACTAGGTCGTCCTACTATACATGCTTATTCTAATTCAATTCCGTGCCTCTCGACTTATAGAACAAATAAACAAACTTAATCAAATGAATAGGTCCCTAAACAAAGATTAAACATTGTGGCACAAGCATGTGATAGAAGCAATATGAACAATATTATTATTAATCTATTTTATCATGTTATATATTTGATTTTACATGGCTCCCCTAACCCTTAGACTAAGAGATTTAGCTACTCATGTTAAAGTGTAAATTGTAAGTTATATTAAGAGAAATGATAAACATGATTAAATGATTTATAAGAACTAGATGATATAACATGTATAAGAAATAATGCTAATGTAATCTAAATTAAGTACTTTAATTATAAACTATGTGTAAGCTAAGATAGAAATGTAAATTTGCAAACTAGAAATAAGAATACCTCAATAGGGAAGAACTTGTAAAGGAGAAATGTATAATAACCAAATGCTTGAATAACAAAATGCTTGAACAATAACTTGAGTACCAAATGTTGAAAGATTAAACTAAAGAAAGCTTAACAACTTGTAAACTAAAATGAGAAGACTAATGAGAGAAATATAAAGCTTAAGGCTATTGTAAAGTGAAAATGAGACGTAAAGATTGGATGCCCAAAGCCTCGGAATACCTTCCTATTTATAGGAGAGGAGAGCAAAACGTAAAAGCCTAGACGCATGCGGCCCCGATCGGGGTTGCATGGCCCCGATCGGGATCGTGTGTTTTCGGGCATTTTCTCTTAATTCCTCTCTTAATTGCGTGAGGAATCCAAAGTTTATACTTCAATGCTCCTTAATCACCCGGGTAAATGCCTCATCTATGATCTTTAGAGCTCCCAAAAAGCATCCTAAGCATGTTGGAATCTTATGCTTTCCACCTTGACTTGGATTTAATCATTGGGCCTTGACTTTGGTTGTTGTCAACATTTGCATTATACATAATAATCCATCAATTTCTCCATGCAAAACCCAATCCAATGCTCCATGCTTAGTCCAACACTTGGTCTTGTTTAGCTTAGTGAACTTAGTGTATAAAATGATATGAAAAAGCCTCTAAATGCTTAGATTCCTACAAAAACATGTTAAGACAAGCAAATACACTAGAACAACAAATATTAGCTTACAACACTATGATAAGTGCCAAATGACATGTAAAATGAAGCTAATATAGGGGGTGAACGTATATAAAATATGCACTTATCAATTGAGGTCCTTGGTGTAGGAACCTGCAAATTGGAGCTGCGTAATGGACGCATTTTGTATCTCCATGATGTATTATACGCTCCTGAAATAAGGCGAAACTTAGTCTCTATTTTATCTCTTTTGGAGTTAGACTTTAAAGTTGTGTTTGAAAATGGTTGTGTAAAACTTTATTTGGGAACCGATTTATTCGGTTGTGGTTCAATGCAAGATGGTTTTATGGTTTTAGATACTTTACCTTGCAAAAATGCCAATAGTTTTTCATTTGTTGCTTCTTCTAATAGCACTATGTTTGATGATCCTAATCTATGGCATGCTAGACTTGGACATATTGGTCAAGATAGGATGAATCAATTAGCTAGAGAAGGTCTTTTGGGACCTTTAGCTAAAGTAAACCTATCTACTTGTGAGTCTTGCTTAGCAGGTAAAGCTACTAGAAAACCGTTTGGCAAGGCTATGAGAGCCACCACACCTCTCTAGTTGATTCATTCTGATATTTGTGGACCAATGAATGTAAGATCTAGGCATGGCGCAAGTTATTTTATCACTTTTACTGATGATTATTCACGCTATGGCTATGTCTATTTGATATCTCACAAATCGGAAGCATTAAATTGCTTTAAATGTTTTTTGAATGAGGTTGAGAATCAATTAGACAACACAGTAAAAACCCTGAGAACTGACAGGGGGCGTGAATACTTGTCTGACATGTTCAAAGAGTTATGTGAAAACAAGGGAATAACTAGACAACTAACCATTCCAGGTACTCCGCAACAAAATGGTGTTGCAGAGAGCAGGAATAGGACCTTACTGGACATGGTTCGTTCTATGATGGCGCAAGCAAATCTACCAATTTCATATTGGGGTGATGCTTTATTGACTGCAGCCTACATTCTTAATCGCATGCCTTCTAAATCCGTGACTTCTACTCCCTATGAATTATGGAAAGGCTATAAGCCTGACTTAAGCAACTTGCGACCGTGGGGGTCTGCAGCTTTTGTTCACTCCACTTCTCATGAGCATGGGAAGTTAGGCCCTAGAGGTAAAAAGTGTATCTTTATAAGATATCCTGAGAATTCTAAGGGATATGTTTTTATAGGAGAAAACTCAGATGGAGTATTTACGGAGATTGAGTCACGAGATGCCACATTCTTGGAAAACGATTTTCCTAGCAAAGATGGAGCTACCAAGGATTTCCAGTTATTTGAACTTGAAGATCCTGAGCATATCTCACACACTCCTCTATTGAGAGATAAAAATATTAGCATCCCTGAGGATAGTGGGAGTGGTGAGTCAATTGAGACAACTCGTGTGGAGTTGGATCAAGAACCTCGAAGAAGTGCTCGAGGGAGAATTCCTTGACCTCGCTTTGACATAGAGGATGAAGCATGTATGGTAGCTAATTCTGAAGTAATAATGGCTACTTCTGACGACTTGGACGAACCTTCTTCCATAAAAGAAGCTTTGTCAAGTCCCCACGCTAGGCAATGGATGAATGCAATGAAAGAGGAAATGGAGTCTATGAGATATAACCAAGTCTGGGATTTGGTAGATCTTCCGCCAGGTCGAAAGACCATTGGCAACAAATGGGTCTTAAAGATCAAGAGGAAGGCGAATAATTCCATTGAACGATTCAAAGCTCGCCTAGTGGCAAAGGGATTCACCCAAAAGGAGGGGATTGACTATGATGAAACTTTTTCTCCTGTAGTAAGGTTTGAATCAATCCGCCTCATTCTAGC
The DNA here is from genome assembly GCF_048544455.1 of Silene latifolia. Lineage (NCBI taxonomy): Eukaryota > Viridiplantae > Streptophyta > Magnoliopsida > Caryophyllales > Caryophyllaceae > Silene > Silene latifolia. The sequence goes on along the minus strand of NW_027413129.1, from coordinate 281,378 downwards.
CATAGTAGCACACATGGATCTAGAGCTCCATCAAATGGATGTGAAAACTGCCTTTTTACATGGGAAAATAGATGAAGACATCTATATGGAACAACCTAGTGGCTTTATAGTCGAGGGCCAAGAGCGCAAAGTTTGCAAGCTCAAAAGGTCCATATATGGCTTAAAGCAAGCATCTAGGCAATGGAACATTCGGTTCCACGAAGCTGTTCAAAAAGATGGTTTCACCATGCTAGAGGAGGATCATTGCGTGTACATCAAGGGATCACACAAAAGTTTCGTAATTCTAACATTATATGTTGATGATATCTTGTTGGCTGGAAATGATAAAGAGATGCTTGAGGCAACTAAAGGTTGGCTCGCAACTAACTTTGAGATGAAAGATTTGGGTGAGGCGGATTATGTACTCGGTGTTAAAATTGTTAGAGATAGGTCTAAGAGACTCATTGGACTCTCTCAAGAGACCTATATTAACAAAGTGCTAGAAAAATACCGAATGCATGACTGTAAGGCAATTGACACTCCTGTTGATAAGAGCCTTAAGTTGAATCTTGATATGGGCCCTCAGACTCTAGTGGAGAAAGAGAAAATGTCTCGAGTTCCCTACTCCAATGCAGTTGGTAGTCTAATGTATGCAATGATGTGTACAAGACCTGATATATGCTACGCCGTTGGACTTGTGAGTCGCTATCAAGCGAATCCTGGACTGGCTCATTGGAAAGCAGTCAAGAGGATAATTAGGTACCTTAAAGGAACATCAGACTATATGTTATGTTATCAAGGAAAGGATCTAAGCCTTATTGGATACAGCGATGCTGACTGAGCTGGTGATCTCAATGAACGTAAGTCCACATCAGGATATGCTTTCTTACTGAATAATGGCGCCATATCTTGGAGTAGTAAGAAGCAATCTTGTATTGCCCTATCAACAATGGAGGCTGAATACGTGGCATGTTCCGCAGCAGTACAAGAAGCAGTTTGGTTAAGACGCTTTGTACGTCATTTAGGTGTTGTCCCTAGTGCAAAAGAGCCCGTGTTGATCTATTGTGATAACATGGCTGCACTAATGTATACAAAGGACCCTAAATATCATGGTAAAACCAAACACATTCAGATTAGGTACCATTACGTTAGAGACATGACAATACGCAAAAAGGTGGTCTTGAACCATATCTCTACTGGTCAAATGGTAGCTGATCCGCTTACTAAGCCGATCGCTAAGGATTCTTTTGTCAAGCATGTAAAATCTCTTGGACTACGTAGAATGTAATGCGTATCGTTGTATTGAGAAACTTGTGATTTCTTGAATGAATAATTTTTTATTCTGGTTGGTTTCTCAATAATGTTTACTGAGTACGAATCATAATGTTTGTTGTCCAGAAATAGGCCTTAGATTGGCTTACTCACACAAGCAATCGCCTCTAGCGCTGTGAGAGCGAGTAGAGATGAGACCTATCTATATATGGCGCTGAGAGAGCGAGCATACTATAGAAAATTCATAATAGAGGTCGCCTTGGTGAGAGACAAGATGAGACTTATTTGTTACTTTTACGTCGACGTGGATAGTGCCCAATATCCATGAAGCCTATGAAAGCCGAGTATGAGTATTTACATGGCGCTATTGAGAGTGAGCATGTTAATACTCGAGTTATGCGCACAGTTTGCGAATAAATTGAGACTCGTACGGTGTTTATAGAGATGGACATAGTTTTTTAAATATCTCCACCGTAGCATGTGTTTCATACCACATGTGCTTTGTCGACCATAAGGAGGTGAGTGAATGGATCCCTGCTTCCTCACTGTGTGAGTCCTAGATCATTAACTTGATCCATTGGCACCCTTATGGACCTCTCAATATGACATGAAGAAAGGTGTTGATGTTAGCTACTCTAGTGCACCACCTATGATCATGAATGATTCGATCTAAAGGGGTGATACTGGGTAAGCAATTAACTTCTTTCAAAGTGGCATATGTGATGAGGGAAGAATAATTTCTTTGCACAATTCACTTATATCTTCCGGCCGGACAGTTATGTCAAGTGGACAAAACTGTAGATATGTTGTGAACAGTGGGAGGATGACATGGTTTCTTAGAGGGATTAAAACATGTTTATTCTGTGCAAAGTAGAAAAATTGTTCTAGGGGGCTATTTACACCATATAATATGTACGTTGTTTTAAAGAGGTTGATGTCTCCATTCTGGCCCTTATCGGGTTTCTAGTTTAGAGCTCCCAAATGCAGGTGTAAGCGTTGGTCGCACGACTCATTAACCTGTATGAACTTCTCTTGTGATATTGTTGCTCCTCATGTGTGAGTGGGAGCTGTTAGAGAATAGTCGAATGATCCACCCATGAGTCGGAAATATTTTATTCCGTAGTTTTTCTACAGTTCGTTTGGATAAACTGTGAGTGGCCCATTGTTTGGGACAAATGGACATGGTTTTGTAGAAAAACCATTTGAGACCCATGGTTTATAAGAAACCATGGTCTCCCTCCCATGATTTTATTAGAGAAACCATTGGAGCACACGGTTTTGTTAGAGAAAAACCGTGTTCTCCTAGGCCTATAAATAGAAGGCTTTTGGGAGGCATTTGGATCATCCAAAATCCAAAAATCACGCAACAAAAATATATCTTTCTCTAAACAAGAGAGAGGAGGTTCTTGAGTTGTGAAGCTATAGGTATTGGTCCTAGTGATCAATATCTAGATCGACGGATTCGTGATTCTAGTTTAATAATAAAGTCGTCCTGGAGCAATTACTTGGAGGGTTCCGCAAGTTCGAGATAGATATTCTACTTTCCCGATTTAGCAAGGTGAGTAACTATATATACCTTGTTAATATCGTCTCATATATCGTAATTGTTTTTCTACAATGATCATCAAAAATTTTGATTCCGTCGTGAAGATGACAAAAAGGTGGTTTTAATTATGATTCTCGTATTTTGTAAATTAGTAAGTCTCTATACTTATTTGTGTTTTTTCTATTTGATTTTTAGGTTAGAGTTTGAGGATTTATGCAAGTATTTTTTGTTTAAAACTTATAATGTACACTTAAATAGTATCAAGTTGAAATCTTTTTGTTTTTAAAATGAAAACACATAATTTTATGTTTGGTACAGAGGATTTTAGATCAAAATTGTTATGTATTTAAACTGAAAATCTAACCATTAATTTAAAGTAGGCCACCTAATGTTTTAAATTGAAAATCTAAAACTCTTATTTCAAAAATAAGGTCCTAGTAATTGGTATTAGATATTGGATTGATGAATCTTCTCATTATGTATACCCTTTTAGTGGTGTTTTTTTTTTTTGCCCAATTTTTACTTGAATTTGTTTGTCTTTGAATTATTGCAATGGATTTGATATTCATTTAGCTAAATTTTGTGTTCCTTGTGGATTTGTGTCAAATTATGGTATTATTTCAATTACAGTGACTGAGTTTTGAATTCATGCCTTCAATGTATAAATTCAATGGCGGATGAAATTAGGAGTTTATGCATATATTTTTCTAAAGCTAATTAGTTCAAATGGAAGAACATGTGCATTGCACAATGTATGGGTTCGACTCCCATATTGGCTTATAAACTACTCACTCCTTTCCAATGAATAGTGTAAAAGTTTAAATTAAGAACTTCCGATTATAACTTGGGGATACTCGATTGTAAATTGAAAACTTTATGTTTTAACTTGAAATTGTCTCATTCGGAAGTTCAAGACTAATTAAATCTAGAAACTCTTTTTTAATCAAAATAAGCACAAAATACTTAAGTGTTTAACTTTGAAAATTCCAAATTTAACGCTAAAAACTCTCAATATTTAACTTAAAATTGTACTGTAACTTTTAACTTAAACAACTTAAAAACATCATTGTTTATGGTTAAAACCTCAACTTTTAACATGAGAATGAGAGGCTACATCTTGAAAAATTAATAGTACTATACTACTACAAGAGTTCAAGATTTTGATTTCAATAGTGCTCAAATTGAAAACTCGAGATTTAAACCATGAAAACTTTGTGCTTTAAATTTGTAAGTTGGAGTATAAGAATGTAAGAATTACTCCGTAACTCGTATATATAGTTAAAAGTTCAAGGATTTAACTAAATAATTTTTTGACTTGAGAACTCTTTAATATTTTAAATTGAAAACCCAAATCTTTATTTTAAGAATTTTGATTTTAGAAATGAAATCAAGTTGCATGTTTATAGCTTAAAAACCTGTGTTTATAAGGTAAAAGCATAAACATTGTACTCCACATTAATTAAGCAATGACGAAAGCATTAGTCGTATGACAGGCAAAAATCAAAGTTGTGGAGCACTAGCAGAAGTAACCGTCACTAAAGACTGGAATTAAATTTTCAGTTAATGTTTGTGCCCCACGTTTTCGGACGTTTACATACATGTAAAAATGGTATTTTGGATTCTTTCTTTGTTTCCATGTTTATATTGGACTTCTCTCTATTTGGGTCCGTCCTATGGTATAGGACGGTCCTATAGGAGAGTTGCTGTTATATATTTGATTTGACATCTCGGCCCGCTAGAGTTTCGGTAATAGATGAAAATTATTATTCGGTATAATAAGAGATATATATAGTGGAAGTAATACTATTACATGCTAAAGTTTATATAATAGGAGTCCACGAAACTCGTACTACTATTCTTCACAATGTAAATCCCTCACAAAGTTGAGGAATAACTTTTTAAGAAGCAACCATTATTATTATTATTATTATTATTATTATTATTATTATTATTATTATTATTATTAATTATTGATTCTGTGATATATGATTCCACGAAACTACTTTACAAATAACTTTGAATTTCATAGCTTTTATACATCGTAATTCCGACAAAGTAACCGTGAACAATTGTATCTCTATACATAGGCTATGCAACGCTATCTATGGAATACTATGCGATTAATAAAAGTTAGTACCCCGTATTATAATACTACTGAGTTTTTATTTGTTTGTTCTAATGAGCTTGAACTTTATATAGTAATATATGCATATAATAATGGTCTAATGGACGCTCCTTTTGGTAAAAACCCAATATTTCCGCAACCCAACTTATTCATATCATAAATATGAATATGAAATAGGATAATAATATCTTATAGAATTATTAAAAGATACTAATTTTTGGAACATTTAATTTTCACCTTCATCAGACTACATGACGTAGGTTGTACGTATAAAGGAAAACAGAATAAACGCGAGCCCTAAAGATTAAGAGTTTGAATCAAGAACAACAACAAACAAATTTAATAGTCTCAAACTAACAAAATTGGACTTGAAAGTATTATATGTTGGCTAAAACAATGGTAAAATCAATTAACAGGGAAAGTGGAAACTAATGTTTTGAATAACAATGAAAGGCACTCCATACCATAAGAAACAATGAATAAGATGTCATTTACAAACAATAATCAACATGTCGTATTGATTTACTGAGCTCAACCGTTTATTACAATGTCCTCCATGTATGTTGTTCAATTGGAACCATGTTTGTCCATTGCGTAACGTACCCGCAAAATAAAATTGATAGGAAATTAGAAAGCTGGAAAATATAACAAAAAGAAGTAAAAAAAATGAACAGCAGAATGTTAGGGCATATTAATGCATGATGTGCCGAGTTTGGAGACAGTAAAGCATATATATACATACACAATAATTATGTTGCCTCAATGCTGTTATCTTCTATACGATATAAAATTCTAATATGTGCACAACTCTACTACATATTAATATTAAAAATAACAATTCTAATATGTGCACAACTCAACAACATCTATTAATAACAAATCTCACATTATCCGATTTTTGTAAACTAATTTATTTATTCTAGGTAGTTAATAAATATTGGACTCTCTACAATCGTTCGAAAAAAGCTTCCTTTATTAATATAGATAGATAGAGATAGATAGATATTGATTGATTGATTGATGATTGATTGGGAATGGGGGCCTTTAATATTTGTTTAATGCCAACAATCCCCTCAGGAACAGTAATAGTCAGCATTTACTATTGCGCACAGTATGAGTTGTCTACCTATTTAGCAGTTAAACGGCACTATCCAACCCGTCGCAAGGTCGCAAGCTTGCGACGGGTATCTCCGTCACAAGCAAGACGGATTGTATAATAAAACATGCGGACGCAAGAAAATTGTATTTAGATATACATTTCTGCAAAAGAAAAAGACAACAAAAGGAGTACCGCGTGCTTCAAACTAGTTTAACCTAAAAGAATACTTCTGAAATTTATTTTTTAATCCAACATGTTCGGGTTTATGGAGGGTTTAAGACTTGGATGGTCAGTCACTCACTCAGTTGCTCATACGCCCCTCCTCGCCTGTTAATGGCGCCTTCCTCGTTGACTCAACTCCTCCTCCGCCACATCTCCACCAACTCTCTCCGCCACAATCGCCACCACCTCCACTTCCTCCGCCGCGTCTCTCTATTCTCCTCCTCCGCATCTCCGCCGCCGGACACTCCTAATAGTACCTCACTTTCCGCTCGCCTCAGCTTCGTCTTCGACAAAATTGACGAAATTGAAAAAGACCGCGCTGATAAAGATGACGCCCTTCACCGCATCCGCGCTTGGCGCCAGTCTAAGAAACTCCACCAACCTCCGCCGCCGACGAATCCCGATGATCACGCCGACGCCGGTGGTGAAAGTGCCGAGAAATCAGGGTTAGGGTTTGATGGTGGTGGTGGTGATGTGGTGGTGGAAGGGGAGAAGAGGGAGATTGAGGTTGTTCATCCTTGGCCGGAATGGGTAGCGTTGATGGAGAGATTGGTGAAGCAGAATTATTTCGATCATCGGAGGTTTGATGAGGATAAGATGGTTCAAGGTTTGGGGGGGATTGATGATAATGTTGATGATTTGAAGAAATTTGAGGAGGGGGTTGATTTTACCAGGGATTGGAAGACTCTTCATTTGGCTATGATTAATTTTGGCAAGGATCGTTTCGATATTTTCCGGTTAGTCTCTTCGTTTTAATTTGTGTATGTTGGTATGCAACTGTTGGCAACATTTTAGTACTTGACTTGACAATTTCTATGAATTTTGGAGAACGGAAATTATTTGATACGAGTTGAGTTTTGTTAGCATGTGTTGTATTAAAGAAATTCGATAGTAGTTATGAGGTAGTAGAGACGCGATTGCAGACATTGGGACCTTTTAGATTTCGGCCTTTGCTAGATTCCATTGAGAGGGTCTGTTGAGTGTTGACTACTTGTATTCATTGAGTTATGTTGGAAATGTCAAATAATTAGTAGGGAAAAGAGATTTGCTCAAGTGAAAGTGTGAAACTGCAATTAAGTTCCATTGTATTCTTATTGGTACCAATCTTTGTGAGTTTATTGGGTACTTTTAGGGTGTGTTTGGATAGCAAAAAGGAGGGAAGGGAAAGGAAGGGAAAGGGAGGGGAGGGAGAATGGAGGAGGTGATTTTCCCTCCAAATCCCCCAATCCAAACACACCCTTAGGGTCTGTTTGGATACCAATTTAGGAGGGAAGGTGAGGGAATGGAAAATGAATTGTGGTTGTTTGGATAACATAAATGATGAGAGGGAGATGGGAGGGAGGAAAATGAATTGTGGTTGTTTGGATAACATATTTTGTATCCAAACAAAGGAAATTGAATCCCTCCATTTCCCTCCTCTCCCCTTCCCTCGAATTCCCTCAATCCAAACGAACCCTTAACGTACATAGGGTCATGCACTAATGTTATAGACAGTTCAAAGTACTGGAAGGATGAGGTTCATATGTGTTCAATTGGATTATTATGGTAGCAAAAATTTAGTTACACCATTAAGCTTTTGTTCGGATTGTTGGATTGAGTTTGAATTTGTAAATTAGGCAAACGTGAGATATTCTCTTGAGATATAATCAGTTGTCTGTGCATTCTATATTTTTTGAGGCATGAAGAATTGAAGAGACTAAGTTAATCCTAAGGATGTTATGTAGTAGCATTCAGACATTTCTGAATTATTGACTATTGATATTGATTTTTGTTTGTGAACTTGGCCAAGGGTGCCAAAAGTTCAATAATGTCGGATACTAATAAGGAAAATGTAGTTTTTGGATACTTTAAAACTGAAGGTGAGCAAGAATTTCTCATTTTATGGGATTTGTATGAGTTCCAATGTGTAATTGTATATAATTGTACGGAGGTCTTAGATAACAGACTTATATTTTGATAGACTAATAAAGGACAAAAAGATTAAAAAATTTCTATGTACTTTGCATAACATTGGTGTAGGTGATGGAGCTTAAAAACCGTTTTGTCTTATGGATATAATAGACTTAGATTAAATCATTAAAATGATTTTAGAAACTCTACACACCCCTTTCACCCCTTTTTCCTGAGCTAGTAGATGCTCACCCTTTTTGCCTGTGTTCTGGAAACGACCTCCCTGATTTCTTCGAAGGCCCATTGTCTCGTCATATACCGGGGCCTTTATGGCACTAGGGTGATATTGTTGTTGGGAGAGGGTGAGGGATAATTGAACAAATTCTTTTAAAGTTAATGGTCTGCTATATATTGCAAACATTGCAGATGTTTTCTTGGATGCATGTTGTTTGGCTGAAACGAGTTGATTTCAGGTCATTGTCGAGACAAGATATTCAAATACTTGTGGGGTATGGATGTCCTAGCGCAGATAAAAAGGTGGTTTTTTCTTCAAAACTGTTGAGGAAGCATGCTCATCTCGATGAAGGAGATGTAAGTTTGGCTCATTTGCTTATTATTTAAATAATAGCGCTCCGTACTTCACCAAAGGAGGCCTCTTTTACATTAACTTGAATTTCATCTTAACCTTTTACCTAGATATATGGCATTTAGGTTTGAAACTTTATGGTCAGGTGTTGTAGTATGCTCTCTCCTATGCATATGATTAAATATCCAGAATAACACCGATAGGCGACCGAGTTATAAAGGCTTTCAGGTCACTGCGGCCACATTTGAGATATTATTTGCCTAATTTAGTGAGATTAGTCCACAACAACTGATGCCGTGACCATGACCGATACTGATATTGCTGGGTGCGCTTTCTATTTTTCTCCCTGGTAACAAAGTAAATTTTATGGGGAATTTGGAGGGAAAGGAAGGGGAGGGAGAGGAAGAGAAATAAAATCCCTTGTTTGGTTAGAAAATAAGGGGGAGGGAAACAGAGGGATTAATTTTCCCTCCTCCAGGCAAATAAAATCTCTCCGTCATAGGAAAGATTTGGAGGGAAATTGTAGCCAAACATCCATCCTCCATTCCCTCTCCCTTCTCTTCTCTCCCTTTCCTTTCCCCCTATCCCCTTTCCCTACTATTTTGCTATCCAAACTAGCCTTCTTAGCGAGTCATGATAGTGGAAGGTTTTCCAGGAACGAATTTGAATGTGTTATGAGTTATGACATTGCTTGCTTGCATGCTTCCAGGTATGTAGTTCCTGCAGTTTAAGAAACACCTGTGAAAGAGCTTATTTGGTGACAAATAAGGAGGATGAGGCAAGGACAATTGATTTGATGCGTGTTTTGTTGACTTATGGCTTCGATCCCATAAATGGATCAGTTGAAAACAAGTCGTTGCTGAAGCAAAAATCTGTAAAAGCTGTTGTTCGTAAGTTACTTCGTGAGGTAGTTAGGTTAAGTGCAGTACCGATAGATCCAAATCTTCCACCTCCTTTGATCAAAAAGCGTCCGCCAAAAGTAAAGCAGCCACCACCACCACCCAAGAGACGAGTTGGGCGTGATGACATAGAGATGAAAAAGGGCGACTGGTTATGTCAAAAGTATGTCAGTTTCTTTTAACAATTTATGTTTTGCCTGCCTTTGCTTGCATTCAAATGATAAAAGTTGATTTTATGGAGTAACTTAACCAATTGTTCAACTAAATTGCATGTTGTTGATTCCTCTAGAATTAGTGGGGTTATAAACCAGTATGGTTCCTATATGGGAAGGTCACTTTAGAGCATGTTTGGCCTCCTTTAAGAAAATTGTTTCTTTTTCTGAAAATGAGTTTTTTAATAAGCAATTTCTTGATAAAATTGTAGGGGTCTGGCCAAATTGGCTTTTGCTTAAAAATTTGTGCTTTATTTCTAACTCCCAAAGTTGACTTATGGGCTTAAAAAAAAGTTTCCTTAAGTTTGAACTTTCTTAAAAATGATTGTTTGGTCTGGCTTGTGCTTATTCAGTAGAAAAACACTCCTAAAAACTGGGCCAAACACACACTTAATCATGTTAGATTTGCACGTATAAGAATGGCTTTTCCATCACGTCCTCTCCTTCACAAGTTCACATGGCCTTGTCTCGTATCTTACTCTTAGATTATCACTGTTCCGGGTGTAATTCCAGAGCAGTTATTTGTTACCACCCGTGCTTGTAGAATGACGTCTTTGGTTGAATCCTCCTTGCGGTCTCCTGAAACAATGAACAAACTGAGGGCTCGGCTTTGGACCGAGCGAACTCACTCCGACGCTCAAGTCAGTAAACTTAAAGAGATAAGTTGTTGTTACTTGGCGAAGTACGTATTGTAGAGAGATAAGGAAGATATTACCAGATGAATAGTGAATTTTAGGTTAAATTGTGGATCCTTTCCTCAATGAGGGTTGAGGAGTATTTATAGACTTTCACCTTTTGTCACGTAGTGGCCAAGTGGCCAAGTGGCTAGCAGGTGGAAAGACTGATCTGCCCTAGGCCGAGGGACCCATGGCAGGCCGGCGGGCCCTGTTGACTCGCCGCCGAGGGGTCTTGGAAATGAGTTCGCGGATATGTGCCCCGGCTGGCTAGTTGTCCCAGCCGAGGCACAAGAGACAGGCCGACAGGCTGCGTCGGTTAGGCTGTCTAAGTCGTTGACTTGCTGTAGATATCCTTGACCTTGCTCAGTATGTTGACTTGGTCAGCGGGTGCAGAATATGCCCCATCAATCACAATATTTAGGCTTTTGCTGTTATTCACGTATTAAATGATTTCCGTGTTTTGCACATACAAAGATTTTCCTAAATTTATTACCCAATTTGGCAAAAAACATTACGCTATTTGGGAGATGTCTGATCGAAGTGAAGATTGTTTAGATTATTTGACACATATAAGAGTTAGTGTAAATCTGAATTAAATATGATTGATGGTTGCTCTTGTTAGTATATTTTGGTTATGTAAGTTGAAGTTCTATTCAACTTATCATGTTTGCTGTCTGCAGATGCAACTTCATGAACTTTGCAAAGAACTCTGTTTGCCTGCAATGTGATGCGAAGCGTCCCAAGAGACAGCTACTTCCAGGAGAATGGGAATGCCCACAGTGAGTTCCCGCTTCATTTGTTTTTGACATTGCAGATGGTATTATGTGCGGTAACTGTATTATTTATTGCAGAGTGTACTTAATTGGCAGCTATGTAGATCTATATCTAATTCCCAATTTGTTCTGGGGTACATCATTGTGTTAAGTCTGTAGTTCTGTACTGTCAAACTTGGAGAAAATTTTTGAGCTTTTAGTACGTAAGTCATTGAAATTGCAGTTGGTTTCATATCGTGGATCGAAATACCAAATTGGCCTCAGGTGCAAAAGCCATCCTCTGCCGTTTCAAAATATAGATTCCTTTTGTTATTCTGTAAAAAGCGAACAGAGTTGTTCCAAAACCAGATTTGGACTTTAGGTTACCTAGATTTTGTTTTCTGTCAACCCTTACATGATATATGACACTTTCTCTGTTGCTTGGTTTTTAGGTGTATTTGTTTACTTGTCTGACGATGTTGATTGATTTTTAATCTATCTGGTGGTAGGTGTGACTTTCTAAACTACCGAAGAAATATGACTTGCTTCAATTGTGAGCATAAGCGACCGCCAGATGGATATGTTGATAATGAGGCACAAGGAATGCAAAACAGACAACCTGCAAGATTGGAGAGGGTTCCTGACAGGGATCAAGTTTCCAACGCCTGGAACTTTGACTTTGATGATGATGAGTCAGATGGAGCAGATGTTGCCGCTTTTGAATATGCAGATCCTCATGCAATGAACGAAGACCGTAATTTGGATAGTCCCCCGGATGAAAACTTTGGTAAACCCCGTGGTGACAGTAGGGTTAGCAGAACATCAAGGTTTCAGGAGAAAGAACAGTCTAGATCTGCAGAAAGGACACCCAATATGGGCTTTAATGATTTTGATGATGAAGATGATGACATTGACAACTATGAGCTAGATAATCAAAACAAAAATGAGGGACAGCAAACTTCTGCAGTCAACTTTTCTGATGTTGAAAATGAAGACTATTCGGGTTCTGAAAGTGATGATGGTTTAGTCAGATTTAACAGGAAAGGGTCAGCTTCGTATCCCAAGACATCAAAGCCTTCGCGTCACAAAGGAGCTTTATCTGATAATACAGAAGATGATAATGATCTGGATTACAGTTCAGATGAGGATCTTCCAGTTCACCCCAAGTGGAAATCTAGTCATGTTGCCGATTCTGGTCTTAGGAATAGAACTTCAAGTGCTCGATTCAAACAAAAGAGTTTTGACTCTGATAATAATGATGATGATGATGGGCTTGTCTTTGGTAATGATAATCATCTTGATAAGGGTTTCGCCCATAAACAAGGTAGAGGAAATACTCGGGATTTCAGTAAGGGACGATTTGGGGGAGGGGAGGGAGAAGATAGGCTGAACCATCGTGACAATAGTTATGCACATAAACAAGGTAGGGGGAATTTCCGAGATTCTGACAAGAGGGGTTTTAGGGCAGGGGATGGTCAACATGATGGTTACATGTCTAGGGAAAATAGGGGAAATAACCGGGATTCCGATGACGGTGGATTTAGACGAGGTGGTGAGCCAAGCAATAGAAACAGAGGACAAGGCGGATTTAGGGGTCGACAAGAAGTGAGATTTGTAAACACAAATGACTTTGGTGGACCTTCACGTAGGGGAAATAATCGGGATTCCGATGACGATGGATTTGGACGAGGTGGTGAGCCAAACAATACAAACAGAGGACGAGGCGGATTTAGGGGTCGACAAGGAATGCGATCTGTAGACTCAAATGACTTTGGTGGACCTTCACGTAGGGGAAATAATCGGGATTCCGATGACGATGGATTTGGACGAGGTGGTGAGCCAAACAATAGAAACAGAGGACGAGGCGGATTTAGGGGTCGACAAGGAGTGCGATCTGTAGACTCAAATGACTTTGGTGGACCTTCACGTGGCTCTGCTCGTAGCCAGAGGGGATCGTTTGATAACGGGCATGGACGGGGCTCTGGCCGTAATCAGAAACCCAATAGGCCCGAACAACGAGGAGGTGATAGAGGACGCATGAGTTTCGTTCAAACTGATAATTGGTCAGACCGGGATGACGAGAGGCCCTCCAGGCAGCGGAGATGATGAATCACTCAGGGTTTCGGTTTTCATGTATGCCTCCATTTTGAAATGGAAATGGAAATATTGGAAAATCGCTGACTCCCGAAATGCTGTTACCAGATAAAATGCCTTGTGGTTGATAGAAAAATCTGTCATTTTTAGGTATGGACCATGAATATGGTTCGACTTTGTTCCCTTTTTTTTTTTTCCAGTTAATTATTTTTGGTTGGTGCTACAAATTTTCTGCGAGAGCTTCATGAGTGTTTGGGAGTGAGAAGCAGAAAGATACGTCTACTGCTTCCTTGATAGGAGTTGTATGCACTGTAATAGTTTTTTCTCTGTTATTCACTGAATGTCATGCTGCACCCCATTTACAAGAACGGAAATTGACACTTTGAAATTTACTCACCCTGATTTGTAAGAACTGTATTCTACGACAAAATTTTGAGCAGATTCTAGGCATTAATTTTTTTTTTAATTGTCTAATAAATTTATTTCGAGTTAACTCCAAATTAAGGTCAATTTTATTACTCGTATTTGGTATTTTAGGTCAAAATGTAACCTAAGTGAGTAATTTTTAAAAAGTAGATTTTAAAATGGAGTAATATCTAATTAACTCTATTGGGGGTGTTTGGTTCACCCAAAAAAGGTATGAGGTATGGGTTTGGAATGAGCCAAACCCATACCAAGTGTTTGTTTGGCAAATACAAGAGTTTCATACCCATACCTCAAACCCATGAGGTATGGGTTTCTCATACCCAAGGAGGAGGGTGGGTATGAGATTGATACCAACGGGTATCAAACTAAATTGATCAAAAATATGAAAAAACAAATTATAACATATTGTAAATCCAATTTTTTATATACTTATTTGGTTAAGTAATCATTTTCATGATTTTATAATATTGAAAATTATTATTTATAATACTTTAATTTACGCATTTTAACCTTAATTGATGTTCAAACCCATACCACTCAAAAATGAACCAAACACAAGGCATGAGGAATCAAGTTCCAAACCCATACCACCCGGGTATGATTCCTGATTCCAACCCCATACCCGTGCACGAAACAAACGCCCCCTTAAGGTTTGAAAAAGATTATGAAGAATAGTACAATAAATCAATAATATAGTTCACACTAAATTAAAACCTATAATATTATAATAACTTCACCTCTACACGACGAGTGATGGGGTAAATTTTTTTTTTAAAGAGACGTGCTAAATCCCGCACATCATTTTACAGTAAGAGGATTATACATCTGATGTACTACCTCCATTTCTATAGTTTTTGAGCATTATAAAAAAATTTTTGAGTTTTGTTTTAAAGTTTCTGAGTTTCACTATGAAATTTATGAATTTATTCACTTAAACATTCAGCTCTAAAAAATTACAATAAAACTCAAAAACATTATATATAAGTTTAGTTAAATTTGAGTTTTGACGGAAAAAATATTAAAATTTAACTTATAAACTTTATTGTGCTCAAAAAAATACACATATGCTCAAAAACAAATAAGGTTTTAGGTAATAAGCTCAAAAAAATTACATATATGCTAAAAAAATAAAAAATTTAGAGGTAATACATCCGATGTATATTCCTTTTTCTCCATCATTTTACTCAATCCCACACTTTTTCCTCCTTTATTTCGAGTGTGCTCCTCCCATTTCTCACCTCAAATTAGAGAGAAACAAGAGAAATGAAAAACCCTAAAATTCAATTTCACCGACACCCTCCCTCACCACACTCCCTGCACCGGCATGTTCGCCCAGCGTCGCCAACCACCCCTCCACACCCCATCCACGCGATGACCATCCCTCTACACCCCCGTACCCGCGCCGACCACTTCTCCCTGCTCTCATCCCAAATCGACAACCCTTCCCCGAAGCCGACCACCCATCTCTACTCCCGCCTACACCTATAGCCAATGTTGCACTCAACAACACGCGCCTACAACCTACTACCAATTGACGCCGGACATCAATTAAAGCGACTAAAAGACAGGGAAAGAGAATAATATCGGCAAATTATGATATGAATCAGTGGTTGAAGCAAAACAAATCACATTAGACATGTTTGTACCCGGTTTTGGTCCCTTGACCGAAATAGGGTCCAAGTAAGAAATCCGTCTAAGAATAATGGAGCTTTTTCGGCTTAGAAGTCTTCTATGAAGAGTCAAGAGCATTTTTGTCCAAGGGTTGGTGTCTTGGGAAGGTGGTTGTCATAGAGCAAGGCTAAGGACAAACCGGGTGGCCCCTTTTACACGGTTTGCAACACCAAGGACAAGGGTCGCTTTCAAGTTTCCCTTTTCGTCCAAGACAACCTCTTAAGCCTCTCTTACATGCTCTAGCTCTTATATCCTTTAAATGGCCGGATCTTTTGAAGATTCCAAGGAGTCTTAATTATCATTGTCCTCATTAGTTTACTTTCTTGTTTTTCCTTTAAGAATTTTAACTTGTGTAAGGCCTAGGGCCACCTTTTGAAACCGGTTTTCTAAGGTCTTTTGGACCGTTAGATTGCGAGGTTGGATGGATGGATAGGATTGTTTTGCTTGGCCTATAAAAGCAAGGCATTCCTTAGTGTAAAAATCAGAATTTGATGAATGAACAAACACAAGTTAGAAACATTGATTTCTACTAATCTCCTTTGCTTAGTGCTGGGAAATCCTCTTTTGCTTAGTGCTTAGAGTCGGGTATTTTCTTTGCTTAGTGCTTGAAATTATCCTTAGGCTTAGTCTAGTGGCTTTGTGCTTGGATTAAGTCATATCCCAATCACATCCTTCACTCTATTTGATTGTAGAGTTCTGGAACCGTGGTTATAAACAGTTCTGTCGACTGTTCGATTGCAGTCCTCAGAGTTTCTGTTTAGTTTTTAGTCGTTTTTATCACAATTAAACAGTCCCATTCACTGTCCAAATCGAGTCAGTTTCAACCAAAACCCGAGTCTTGAGGGTTTTACTTCAAATTGGTTATCAGAGCAAATGTTTAACACAATCCCATTGTTGTGTTAGTCTTGGGTTGGTAATCCTTCTTGTGAGTCCACAAAACCTCAACTACTTTCAAAAACACAAAAACAACCATGAGTGAAGAAAGGCTACTTGGAATTGAGACTCAAGTAACACAACTCTCCGAGAAATGCGACCTAATGATAGACTCCTTCAATGCTATCATGGCTAACATTCCAACACCACCAAGAGACCGAGGAAGACATCCACCTCGCCGTAATAGAGGACGTGGCCGAGGGTTTGGAGCAAGAAACCACGAAGCCGAACATGAAGAGGAGGACTTGCACTCGGATGAAGAGGGTTCTTTCATGGAGGCCGAGCATGAAGAGCATCCTAAAGACCTAAAGGTAGAAATTCCGGACTTCCATGGTAGTTTAAATCCCGATGACTTACTAGATTGGTTTAGGTCAATTGAAAGAGTCTTTGAATTTAAATCATACTCGGATGCTAAGTCTTTCAAGGTTGCTATTTTAAAATTCAAAGTTTATGCATCTCTTTGGTATGAAAACATGAAAAACCAAAGGAAGAGGGATGGTAAAGAACCCATAAAATCTTGGTCAAAGTTGAAAAAGAAGCTTAGTGACAATTTTATTCCCAAAGAGTATACTCAAGACATGTTCATTAGACTTACTCAACTAAAACAAGATCAACAACCACTTGAGTCTTACATTAGGGATTTTGAACAACTCACATTGCAATGTGAAATCAATGAGAAACCGGAACAAAAAATTGCTAGATTTGTTGAAGGGTTGGATGATAGAATTGCTAATAGAGTCTGAATGCAACCATTGTGGTCTTTCAATGAAGCCGTGAACTTGGCTTTGAGGGTGGAAAAATTGGGCAAGGGTAAACCTTCCAACTCAAAATTGCTGACCAAAACAACCACCAAGACTACCTATGCCGAGACCAAACCCAAAGAAACCCACACCCCAACCGTGAACCCCACACTTGACAAAGGAAAAGGCATTGAATCCTCACAAAGAAAGACCTTACCCCTAAAAAAATGTTTCAAATGTCAAGGCTATGGTCACTTTGCCAAAGAATGTCCAACTCAAAGAGCCCTTAGTAGCTTTGAAGTGGTCCATTGGGGAGAGGATGAAATTCTTGTGTGTGATAAGGATGAGGAAACCGAGGAGACTAAGAATGAGGAGTTAGTATTGCCAGATTCCAGGATGAGTCTAGTTACTTGGAGAGTGTTGAGTGCTCAACCATTGGAAATGGATCAAAGGCAACAACTTTTTAGGTCTAGGTGTACCATTGGAGGTAAAGTTTGCAACCTAATCATTGATGGAGGTAGTTGTACTAATGTGGCCTCTAGTGTCCTTGTTGAGAAACTTTCCTTAACCACCCAAAACCATCCATGTCCTTACAAATTGAGGTGGCTTGACAAGGGAGCCGAATTGAAAGTTGACAAACAATGCCTAGTATCCTTCTCCATTGGCAAAAATTATGTTGATAAGGTTCTTTGTGATGTTCTACCTATGGATGCTTGCCATCTCCTACTTGGTACACCTTGGGAGTTTGATAAGAGTGCGGTGCATCATGAAAAGGATAATACTTATTCTTTTGAGTTTGACAAAAGGAAGATCACTCTAGCCCCTCTTCCATCATCCTTCATGCTTGAACCTTACAAAGAAGTGATGCTAATCAAGGAGGCCGAAATGGTCCCCGAAAAGAGTAATGAGAAAGGTATCCATGTTTACCTTGCCGAGGGTGTATCCAAGGAACAAGACGAAACAGTCCCTAGCATGGTTCAAAATTCGAACAAGTTCTTTCAAGGTGATCCACCTAATGTCGAGCATGTGTCCAAGGAGCAAGATGAGTCGTTCACTAAAATGGTTCGAACAAGGGTCGAGGTCCATGAAAATGTTCCTCCTATTGCTAATCCAAGAATGAAGGTCGAGGTCCCAAAAAATCCTTGGTTCGACTATGGTGTCCATAAGTTCAAAGACAAACTAGGGGAATGTTCAAATGTAAAAGAAGAATCCAAGTGGAGTAGTGCCAATGATCAAGTCCAAGATGAGCTCTTTGTCAAGATTGGAGCCGAAAGTACCATTGGTAGGGTGCAAGTTCATCATCCCGTCTCTCCCACCACTAGTCCAATTAGGAATGAAAGCAAGGACAAGTCAAGTGCCTACTTGAGCAATCAAGGAAATAGGGTCAAGAAACGGGTTCAAGAGGGTATCCTTAACAATGTCCAAACCGTGAGTGTCCAAGATGGTGTGCATTGTGACTATTCCGTACATCCTATTCTAAGTTTAATTGAAGATGAGCACAAGGCCAATGACATGGGTGGTAGGATCAAGACAGTCAAGGAGAGTGTTTACTCAAGTAAGCAAGGGAATGGTGTCAAAAGACGGGTTGAACAAGGGCTCATTCGTCATGTTCAATTCATGGCCAACAAGGAAAGGTCCAAGAACTCCAAGCAAGGGACGAAATTCAGAGTTGGGGATCAAGTTTGGGTTCGTTTATGCAAGTTAGGAATCCTTACAAAAGGGGATAAGCTCATGCCAAGAGAAGGAGGTCCGTTCAAGGTCACTAGTCAAGTTGGGCGTGACAAGTATAAGGTCGATCTTTTGGGAACCCATGCCACATTCCATGTTAGTAATCTAAGTCTTTGTGTGAAGAGCCTAGTGATGAAAATGCCGAGGATTTGAGGACAAATCCTTTTCAAGAGAAGGAGTTTGAAGCAAAACAAATCACATTAGACATGTTTGTACCCGGTTTTGGTCCCTTGACCGAAATAGGGTCCAAGTAAGAAATCCGTTTAAGAATAATGGAGCTTTTTCGGCTTAGAAGTCTTCTATGAAGAGTCAAGAGCATTTTTGTCCAAGGGTTGGTGTCTTGGGAAGGTGGTTGTCATAGAGCAAGGCTAAGGACAAACCGGGTGGCCCCTTTTACACGGTTTGCAACACCAAGGACAAGGGTCGCTTTCAAGTTTCCCTTTTCGTCCAAGACAACCTCTTAAGCCTCTCTTACATGATCTAGCTCTTATATCCTTTAAATGGCCGGATCTTTTGAAGATTCCAAGGAGTCCTAATTATCATTGTCCTCATTAGTTTACTTTCTTGTTTTTCCTTTAAGAATTTTAACTTGTGTAAGGCCTAGGGCCACCTTTTGAAACCGGTTTTCTAAGGTCTTTTGGACCGTTAGATTACTAGGTTGGATGGATGGATAGGATTGTTTTGCTTGGCCTATAAAAGCAAGGCATTCCTTAGTATAAAAATCAGAATTTGATGAATGAACAAACACAAGTTAAAAACATTGATTTCTACTAATCTCCTTTGCTTAGTGCTGGGAAATCCTCTTTTGCTTAGTGCTTAGAGTCGGGTATTTTCTTTGCTTAGTGCTTGAAATTATCCTTAGGCTTAGTCTAGTGGCTTTGTGCTTGGATTAAGTCATATCCCAATCACATCCTTCACTCTATTTGATTGTAGAGTTCTGGAACCGTGGTTATAAACAGTTCTGTCGACTGTTCGATTGCAGTCCTCAGAGTTTCTGTTTAGTTTCTAGTCGTTTTTATCACAATTAAACAGTCCCATTCACTGTCCAAATCGAGTCAGTTTCTATAACAACCCGACCCACCACGGTCGTAACACAACCCAATAAGATGGGATACGTACCTTTGGGCCCATTACTTGTCCTCACTTAAGCCCAAAAGCACAAGGCCTTGTTACTAAGTGGTGGGTGGAATCCCTTATAAACATATCACAACCTCCTCAATTCCCCGATGTGGGACAACCTTACTCTCAATAACTGGGGTGTTACAATCTCCCCCCACTTAAAGAACACAACGTCCTCGTTGTGCCTCCAACTTGATCGCAGCCAAGCCCAGAATCCTCCCCCGCTAGGTGTATGACCCGGGTACTCCCGACCACGGGCTCACCACACGGTCGCAGGGTCGCTCTGATACCATTTATAACACCCCCATACTCCAAGTGCCTTACCAGGACCACTCAGGTATGAAGACATTACCATCTCGGTTACCCGAGGCAATGATAATCAAACAACAACAAAGAAACAACGTTTATTATAAATAGTTTAACGAATAGTTACAATCCATGAAACCAACTAAAAGTGCGATACATTATTCTCAAACGACTGTCTAACTGAAAAGTAAATAAACTAAAGGCTACAGCGGAAGACTCCTATCATCATGTCGTGGCATCCCAAATATCCCAAGACTCATCTCAATACCGCTCAATATCTCGCTCACCATCCCCGAATGGATCACCACAGTTTACAAAACAACACCGGGTCGACTAATCACACAATTAATATAGATAGCAATAATAACGCAAACAGACAGCTGAATCACACACACACACACACACCACCAACCAACTCCCATCATCTCAATACTGACTGTCCACTGGACCAGCCCTGCCAGTGGGGGACCGCAGCCGTTCCCACCTAAGCCCCGCTCATCATACCGAGCGATAACACTGTCCATTAATGTGCACATCCCCTTCCGTGGCGGGTTCCACGAAGGGCGAAACTAGGGCGTGAAGTCACTCCCGCAAGTGACCCCACTCAGCCGAGAACGCATCTCGAGAACCATCAACATCAATCACAACCACAAACACAATACAATCATCATATCAAACAACCAAATACAACACATCACCAATATCCCATTATGGGACTAATACTGAGTAGGAAATCCTACTTGGAAAACACAACGACGGACAATCAACAAATTGAGTCAAAAAGCCTCTTCAACGAACCCTCCTCCTATCATATAACACATAGAGACTACACATCACATACTACACACAAAACCCCCAATCTCTAAATTAGGGTTTAACCAAACTTAACAAAACATTATAAAAATTATATTAAAAGCTTACCCTTGACGCAAGGAACTCAACGACACGAACAACGACAAGAACTGACCGTCTGAACTCCGGGAATTGCTAAGAATGCGATTAGGAAGATGAACTGGTTGCTTTCTCTCTTAAACAGGGTTTTAGGTTTTGTAAAAGTGATTTAAAACAATGACGATTATGTTTAAATACCTTAATCGCATAATTAACAAAACCCGAGAAAACTCCCCGTAAAACCGGACACTCGATCGAGTACCCAAGGTACTCGATCGAGTACCCCAGCTACTCGATCGAGTACCCAACAGGTCAGAAACTATTTTATTTCGCAACTTACCCTTACTCGACAGAGTAAGGGCTACTCGATAGAGTATCCCAAGACATATAAATGGTATCAGAGCGACGATCCTGAAACCTGTAACCAATGAACTTAATGAACATAGGGAGTCAATTAAAATGAACCCGGGGTAAAAGTTGTGGGAGCTAGTGCAAAGGCTTGGGAGACGTCCTAAAGTCGCAGGGGTCGCCCTACAACTTTGAACCGGTCACATGGGGGAAGTGTTTGTCGAGTCGTATGTGTGTTTGGTTGACTTGTTTACAAATGTGATAGAATGTGTTGATTGTTGGATGTTCGAAGTTGGAAGTTGAGAAGGTGAAAGAAAAGTGATGATATATAGAAACTGTTGATGAAATGATAACATGTTGAATGTTTTACAACGTGGCGATTGTTATGATATAATATGTGATTTATAAAGTTTAATATGTTAGCATATGACGTAACATGCGGGTAGCTCTTACGAATTAGTGTTACTCGATCGAGTGGGACTGACTCGATCGGGTGGGTTTTTGGCGATTTTGAGTCCAGAATCGAGTTTTGGGGCACTCGATCGAGTAACTAGGGGTACTCGATCGAGTAGGGGGTCACTCGATCGAGTAGCCTAGATACTCGATCGAGTAGGAAAGAGATCAGAAGGTCTGTTTGGTTCTGGAGTTTGGGTACTCGATCGAGTACGTGGGGCACTCGATCGAGTAGCCCGTTACTCGATCGAGTGTGTTTGGGAACTCGATCGAGTGGGTTCTGGGCATCGTGTTTTCGTGTTTTGAGGTTTAGTACGTGTGTTTATGTTTACCCCTTTCTTATATAGCTTCAAGATGCCGCCCAAGAGAATCGCTTTGTACGCGAGAGCCGAGCTTATGACCGTGGATGACATCGTTAAGATGTTAGAGCACCAGGATGCTCTTACCGAGACCCTGAAGAGAGTGAATGAGGACAAGGATAAGAGTAAGGAGAAGGAGGTTGATCATTCTAAAATCAACCTCTATATTGCGAGGTTTAACCCGAAAGAGTACAAGGGAGTTGGGGAGCCTAATCTGCTTGATAGTTGGTGAGAGAGATGGAGAACATCTTAGATTTGGTTCACCGTCCCGATGAGATGAGGTGGAACAGGCTGCGTTCTATCCGAGGGAGGCAAAAGGCAAGTGGTGGGATTCAATGAAGGTGAGTGCTAAGGAGATATACACCAACCAAGGCTTACCTCGCTATACCTTGGGAGGAGTTTCGTAGAGTGTGAGGAAGGAGTTCGTGTCGGAGCATGTGAGGAGTAAGTTGAGGGAAGAGTTTGATAAGTTTAAGATGATCACGAGATGTCCGTGAGCCGAGTACTACGAGACGTTCAATGAGAAGTCCAGGTATGCCGAGGATATGGGTTTGAGCGAGAGAACCTGGCATTGAGGTTTGAGAGAGGGTTGACTACCACGATTATGGATAAGTTACCCGTGGGAATCCTTACCGATGTTAAGGAAGCTTATGAGAGGGCCGGAGAGCCGAGAGGTTGGTGGAAATGGCTCAGGAGAGGTCTGGTGGTGAGAAGAGGAAGTCCGAGAGCGAGGGTGGTGGCCAATCTAATTACAAGAAAGGCAACCACAATCGATCAAAGGGTTTTCTTCTGGGTCGTGGTTCGATCTTTGGGGCTTCCTTTGGGCGTGGCCGTGGAAGTGTGAGTAATAGTTGGGGAGTGATCTGCTTTGGTTGTGGTGGTGTAGGCCACAAGAGACATGAGTGCACGAGTGCACCGGATCTTTCCGAGACTGCGCAGAGCTTCGCGAGCAACAGACCGGGCCGGATCATGGCCAAACCGGGGAAGTCCGAGTTACCAGAGTGGAGGCAACCGCAACGGCGGTAATTCTTATCGAAAAACACCGACGAACAACAACAACAATCAAGGGTCGGTGCTAAGCCGACCGCATCGGCCCGATCTTGTCCGGGGAGGTGGACAGAAGACCGATGGCAAGTTATTCATGATGGAGAAGAAAGCAAAATTTGAGGAAGATGCGCACGTTATCACCGGTACATTCCTTGTTAATGGTATTCCTACCTTTGTTTTGTTCGATTCGGGGGCTTCTCAGTCGTTTGTGTCTTCGAGTCATGTTAAACAGTTGGGTTTGAGAGTATATGAGTCTGTTAGTGAGCAAGTTTTCATACCTTCGGGTGAGTCTGTATCGTGTGGGAGATTTTTTAGGGATGTATCTTTGATAGTTGGGCAAGTTGATTTCCCTGTAGACTTGCTAGAGTTTCCTTTTAACGGTTTTGAGATGATAGTTGGGATGGATTGGTTAGGAAAGTATAAAGCTAAGATAGACTGTCATCAAAAGAAAGTGTCCTTAAGAGGTCCAAAGGGTGTTAGTGTGTCTTATCGTGGGTTTCTCGTCAAACCCAAAGTTAAGTTGATTACAGCTGTTACATTGAAGTCTTATCTGAGGAAGGGATGTCCTCTGATCTTGTGCCATGTGAGAGATGACCGGATAGAGAGCCCGACAGTTGATGAGATACCAGTGGTGGGAGAGTTTGCAGATGTTTTTCCAGAGGAGATTCCGGGGTTGCCACCGAAGAGAGAGATAGATTTCACCGTAGAGTTGAAGCCAGGGACGGGGCCAATCTCTAAGGCACCGTACCGTATGGGTCCTAAGGAGATGGAGGAACTTAGGAAGCAGTTGGATGATTTAATAGAGAAGGGATACATTAGACCAAGTGTATCGCCTTGGGGAGCACCAGTTCTTTTCGTGAAGAAGAAGGATGGGAGCTTAAGGTTGTGCATAGATTACAGGGAGCTGAACCGTATGACGATAAAGAACAAGTATCCTTTGCCAAGGATAGATGACCTGTTTGATCAGTTGAGCGGTGCAACAGTCTTTTCTAAGATTGATTTGAGGTCGGGGTACCATCAGATGAAGATTAGGGAGATGGATATACAAAAGACAGCTTTCACGTCAAGGTATGGCATTATGAGTATGTGGTGATGCCGTTTGGGTTGTCTAATGCGCCGGCAGTGTTTATGGATTTGATGAATAGAATCTTCAGACAGTTCTTGGACCAGTTTGTAGTAGTGTTTATCGATGATATCTTAGTCTACTCTAAGACTAAGGAGGAGCATGAGGAGCATCTAAGGATCGTGTTGCAGACTTTGAGGGATCATGAGTTGTATGCTAAACTGTCCAAGTGTGAGTTCTGGTTAGAGAAAGTTGCTTTTCTGGGGCATGTGATCTCTAAAGATGGAGTAGCTGTGGATCCGGCGAAGATTGAGGCAGTGACAAAGTGGGAATCACCAAAGAATGTTGCTGAGGTTAGAAGTTTCTTGGGTTTAGCTGGATACTACAGACGGTTCGTGAAAGATTTCTCCAAGATAGCTAGACCGATGACAGCATTGATGAGGAAAGAGAACAGGTTTCGTTGGGATGAGAGTTGTGAGACGGCGTTCCAAACATTAAAGGAGCGTTTGACCACGCTCTCCCGTCCTCGCATTGCTCGAAGGGAGCGAGAATTTCGAGGTTTATACAGATGCCTCGAAGAATGGGTTGGGATGTGTGTTGATGCAGAATGGTAAAGTGATTGCCTATGCTTCTAGGCAATTGAAGCCTTATGAGGAGAACTACCCTACCCATGATCTGGAGTTGGGTGCAGTGGTGTTTGCTCTCAAGATTTGGAGACATTATCTTTATGGAGCAATCTTTAAGGTATTTTCTGATCACAAGAGTCTTAAGTACATCTTCACGCAGAAGGAGTTGAACATGAGACAGAGGAGGTGGATGGAGTTGATTGGCGATTATGACATGGAAATTATCTACCATGAAGGGAAGGCCAATGTTGTTGCTGATGCTTTGAGTAGGAAGAGTGTACATTCCTTGTGTACAGCTCTATCTTTGATGAGGCTGAGGGATGAGGTAGCGAGCTTTGGGATACATATGATGCGAAAGGAGATGCCATGGGTGATATGACAAAGATGTCTTGAGTTTTATGATGATATTCGAGGTAAATAGGCTTTGGATCCTAAGATAGTTGAGTGGAGAGTCGGAGTAGAGAAAGGGACAAAGTGTCCCTGGTTTTCTATTCATACAGATGGTAGCTTGAGGTTTGATGGTAGGTGGTGTGTTCCTAATGATGAGGAGTTGAAAAAGACAATCATGACAGAGGCGCATTGCACACCATATTCAGTTCATCCAGGTGGAGACAAGCTATACAAGGATTTGAAGAAAACGTTTTGGTGGCCTGGGATGAAGAAAGAGACAGCTGAGTTTGTGTCCCGTTGTTTGACATGCCAAAGAGTTAAAGGGGAACAGAGAAGACCACAAGGTAAGATTCAGTCTTTAGAGGTGCCGAGTGGAAGTGGAATCCATTTCCATGGATTTCATTGTGGGTTTGCCTAAGAGTCAACAAGGTAACAACATGATTTGGGTGATAGTGGATCGTCTGACCAAGTCAGCTCACTTTGTTCCAATGAAAGATACATGGACTAAGGCACAATTGGCTATGGCCTATCGAAAGAACGTGCTTAAGTTACATGGAGTCCCTAAGGACATAGTGTCTGACAGAGATGCGAGGTTTATATCGAGGTTTTGAAAAGAGTTGCAGGAAGCGTTGGGAACAACTTTGAAGATGAGTACAACATTTCATCCTGCGACGAGACGGCAAACGAGAGAACAATCAAGACTCTTGAGGATATGTTGCGAGCTTGTGTGATGGATTTTGGTGGTAGCCGGGAGCAGAGGTTGGACTTGATAGAGTTTTCTTACAACAACAACTATCACACCGCATTGGTATGGCACCGTTTGAGGCTGTGTATGGGAGGAGATGTAGGAGTCCAATCTGTTGGGACGACAGTCTTGGCAAAGGGTTTTAGGACCAGAGATGGTGCATGAGATGGTGGAACAAATTAAGATGATCGGGGAACGGATGAGAGCAAAAATTTCCAGATCGACAAAAGAGTTATGCGGATCTACATCGTCGGGACATAGAGTTTCAAGTTGGGGACAAGGTTCTTCTGAAAGTGTCTCCGATGCGTGGGGTTATGAGATTTGGGAAGAAAGGCAAGCTAAGTCAGAAGTTTATAGGGCCTTATGAGATCTTAGAGCGAGTTGGGGAAGTTGCTTATCGTTTGGCTTTACCAGCTGCGTTGGAGAGAGTGCATAATGTGTTTCATGTATCGCAGCTGCGGAAGTATGTGAGTGACCCGTCACATGTGTTGGAGGCAGAGAGCTTAGAGCTAGATGAGTCCTTATCATATCTTGAGGTGCCTAAGCAGATTCTAGACCGAAAGGTTAGAAAGACTAGGAGTGGTGAGACAGTTTTGCTTAAGATCCTTTGGTCTAACCACGAGACCGAGGAAGCTACATGGGAGCCAGAGGAAGCTATGAAAGAGCGTTACCCTTTCCTCTTTTATCAGGTATGTATGGTTACGAGGACGTAACCTTGTTTCTTTTAGGGGGGTAGGAGATGATCGCGAGCAGTTTTTAAGAGTTTTATAACCCTTTTATATGTTGTGTCGGTATGTTTGTCGGGATGAGTTGGGTTAGTATCATGTTTTACGTTGAATTATGTTTGACCTTCGAGTCGGGAAGCTTATGGGAGTACCTTTGTTTAGTAGTGGTTTGAACTTCGGGGACGAAGTTCCTTTTTAAGGAGGGAAGACTGTAATACTCCGTATTTATATGTCTTGGGGTACTCTATCGAGTAGCCCTTACTCTGTCGAGTAAGGGAAAGTTGCGAAATAAAATAGTTTCTGACCTGTTGGGTACTCGATCGAGTAGCTGGGGTACTCGATCGAGTAAGGGGGTACTCGATCGAGTACCTTGGGTACTCGATCGAGTGTCCGGTTTTACGGGGAGT
Source organism: Silene latifolia (assembly GCF_048544455.1). NCBI lineage: Eukaryota > Viridiplantae > Streptophyta > Magnoliopsida > Caryophyllales > Caryophyllaceae > Silene > Silene latifolia. The sequence continues at coordinate 254,048 of NW_027413129.1, read as the reverse complement.
TTTCTCGGGTTTTGTTAATTATGCGATTAAGGTATTTAAACATAATCGTCATTGTTTTAAATCACTTTTACAAAACCTAAAACCCTGTTTAAGAGAGAAAGCAACCAGTTCATCTTCCTAATCGCATTCTTAGCAATTCCCGGAGTTCAGACGGTCAGTTCTTGTCGTTGTTCGTGTCGTTGAGTTCCTTGCGTCAAGGGTAAGCTTTTAATATAATTTTTATAATGTTTTGTTAAGTTTGGTTAAACCCTAATTTAGAGATTGGGGGTTTTGTGTGTAGTATGTGATGTGTAGTCTCTATGTGTTATATGATAGGAGGAGGGTTCGTAGAAGAGGCTTTTTGACTCAGCTGTTGATACCGTCTGACGGTTGTGTTTTCCAGGTAGGATTTCCTACTCAGTATTAGTCCCATAATGGGATATTGGTGATGTGTTGTATTTGGTTGTTTGATATGATGATTGTATTGTGTTTGTGGTTGTGATTGCTGTTGATGGTTCTCGAGATGCGTTCTCGGCTGAGTGGGGTCACTTGCGGGAGTGACTTCACGCCCTAGTTTCGCCCTTCGTGGAACCCGCCACGGAAGGGGATGTGCACATTAATGGACAGGGTTATCGCTCGGTATGATGAGCGGGGCTTAGGTGGAACGGCCGGTCCCCCATCGGGTGGCTGTCCAAAGGATGGACGGTCGATGAGATGATGGGAGTTGGTTGGTGGTGTGTGTGTGTGTGTGTGACAGTTCAGCTGTCTGTTTGCCTTATTATTGCTATCTATATTGATTGTGTGATTAGTACTGACCCCGGTGTTGTTTTGTAAACCTGCGGTGATCCATTCGGGGATGGTGAGCAGATATTGAGCAGGTATTGAGATGAGTCTTTGGGATAGCCGGATGCCACGACATGATGATAGGAGTCTTCCGCTGTAGCCTTTAGTTAATTTACTTTTCAGTTAGACAGTCGTTTGAGAATAATGTATCGCACTTTTAGTTGGTTTCATGGATTGTAACTATTCGTTAAACTATTTATAATAAACGTTGTTTCTTTGTTGTTGTTTGATTATCATTGCCTCGGGTAACCGAGATGGTAATGTCTTCATACCTGAGTGGTCCTGGTAAGGCACTTGGAGTATGGGGGTGTTACAGTTTCAACCAAAACCCGAGTCTTGAAGGTTTTACTTCAGTGGTCAACGACACGGGATGGGATGGGGGGTGGGGGTTGGTCGACAGCAGGGGTGACGAAAGGGTGGATCATTGCGCGGGGAAAGGATGAAGGTGATCGATGGCGTGGTCGACGATTTGTGATGATTTTAACTTGAGATTGGTGATGGACTGCTTGTGGTAATCGGGGTTGGGGGATGAGTGGACGACTGGTCGGTGCTGGGTCATGGGTAGTCATGGTCTATGGATAGGGGTGGTCGGGGCTAGGGGTCGGGGGGCTGGGTGGTCAGGGATGAGAATAGGTGGTTGGAGATGGTGAGTAGGATAGAGAGGTGGGCTCCCTTTGGCAAGGCATTTCAGGTACTTGATTTGGTCAAAGTAGCTTATTTGACCAAAATTTCAGGTACCTTATTTTTTTGTAAGCGTTTGACAAGTAGCTTATTTAACCAAATAAGCTACCTGAAATGAAATGCTACCTAGAGTAGCATTTGAGATTTCAGGTACCTGATTTTGTTTAATTTTCCGTTTCTACCCTTTAAATCTATACTGTTAAATAATTATCATATCCTTTTACGTCATTTCATCAAAATCAGTTGCCTTTTCAGTTAGTTTGCCAAACATCTTTTAATATAATCAGTTACCTTATTAGTTCCTAATTTTCTGCTACCTTATCAGTTACCTTTTCAGGTTTCAGGTATCTTTTCAGGTTTCAGCTACCTTTTCAGGTTTCAGCTACCTTTTCAGGTTTCAGCTACCTTTTCAGTTAGTTTACCAAACAGAGCCTTGATGTTCATTTTTTTAATGGAAGGGTAGTATTGGAATAATTGCGTAAAGTGCGTTGGATATAGTAAAATGTTGTGCGAGATTTAGTAATTGAGTAAAAAAAATCAACTTATTGGTTATACTATTTCATTCAACTCCACTCTACCTATTTGTGTTTTACACAAATATTGTAAATAAGTAATAGGGTATGAGCAAAAAATCGTCATTTGCCATTTCTTTTTAGAAAATATGTAGAGTGAAATTGAATGGATGGAAAAGGAAATATGATAGAGTGAGGTTGAATGAAGAAAATATAAAATTAATCTATTAAATATAATTAAAAGGTTTTCCCTCTAGGGTTTCTCTTGGGAGGGTGTGCTTTTCCTAAGACGGCTTAGGGTTTTTCTTGATTTCGTCAAGGATTTTCTCGATTGCAGTGACTAATCTTATCAAACAGACTACTTTTTTCTTCCATTATACTTCGATCCGCACGTTATCGTCGAAATGACTGCGGAAATATCTACAAATTCCATCGATCTGAATATTCCAAAAGAAAACCTCGAGTTCGATGGGTGGGGTGATGATGAGGAGATCAAAGTTGATTGGATTGGCGGCGGCGAGGGTGAGAGTGATACCGAATCGAGGGTTGTGGTTGGCCGTCTATGGACGGAAAGGAACATTAATCTAAATGCTCTTATGGAGACAATGATAAGGAGTTGGAAATCAAAGGGGACTGTGGTTGGAGAGATTGTTGATAAGCAATCGAAAAGAGTCTCTTTCGAATTTTCCGACGTTGCTGATAAACAAAGGGTTCTCTCGGAGCAGCCATGGCATTTCGTGTAACACCCCCATACTCCAAGTGCCTTACCAGGACCACTCAGGTATAAGGATGCCACCATCTCGGTTACCCGAGGCATGATATTCATAAGACAATAACGAAACAACTTTAAAAGTAAATAAAGTTTAAAGTGATTACATAGCAATACCAAACTGATAAAAAGAAATACAAGATCCTCAGACGGTCTAATGCTAAAACTATCAAAGCTATAAAACATCGTCTGACACAGCGGAAGGCTTCTAACTGCCACGCGATGACTCATCCCAGCTATCCCATACGCCTCACATCACACCTGCTCAATAACTGCTCACCACCCCCGAATGGATCACCACAGTTTTTAAAACATTTAAACGGGGTCAGTACTAATCACACAACTCAATATATATCAAAGAATAAGATAAACAGATGAAACTTAACCGTCACACACAACCACACCAATTCAAACAATCTCAATCACCGACCGTCCACTGGACCCACCACGCCGTGGGGGGACCGCAGCCGTACCCACCAAATCCCCGCTCCTCATAATGAGCGATAACCCTGTCCATTAATGTGCACATCCCTTCTGTGGCGGGTTCCACAGAAGGCGAAACTAGGGCGTGAAGCCACTCCCGCAAGTGACCCCACTCAGCCGAGGACACGCCTCGAGAACCATAGACAATAATCACAATCACAATCACAACCGTCACAATACAATTACTATATCAAACAATCAATCTCAACACATCAACAATCATCCCATTATGGGACTAATACTGAGTAGGAAATCCTACCTGAAACAAAGAACACAATCGACGGTCTCAACAAATTTGTATCACAAATCCTTTTCTACGAATCCTCCTCCTAACATATAATCACATAATTACTAACAATCACTAAACTAACACAAAACCCCCAATCCTAAAATTAGGGTTTAACGAAACTTGACGAAATACTATAAAAATTGGTATGTAGATCTTACCCTCGACGCAAGGATCACAAAGGTATAAAGAATGATGGAATCTGACCTCTCAAGCTCCGGGATTTGTCAACAACACGAATGAATGCGAAGAACGTAACTTGAATCTCCCTTTTAATGTTATAAGGTTTGTAAAAGTGTATTAAGAAAGTGACGGAAAGATTTATATATTAATCCGTGTTATTAACAAAACCCGTCGAATTATCACCCGCTAACCGAGCTACTCGATCGAGTAGCTAAGGTACTCGATCGAGTGCCCCCTTACTCGATCGAGTATCCTAGTTACTCGATCGAGTACCCAACAGGTCAGAAACTATTTTAAAACGCAATTCACCCTTACTCGACAGAGTAAGGCCTACTCGATAGAGTACCCAAAGACTCATAAGTACGGAGTATTACAGTCTTCCCTCCTTAAAAAGAACTTCGTCCCCGAAGTTCAACCCATACATAAAAACAAACATACTAACTCGGTCAAGACGCAACAAAGCTACTAAGAACTCAAAACAAAACCCCAACTTACAGAACATGAAACCATGAACTCTTAACACCAACTCTACCAACTATTCCTACCTCCACACCTCGCTCACGATGTCGTATCAACTACATCATAAACTCTCCCGACACTAACTCCATACATAACCAACTACATAAACATCAAACGGAATGTTACATTCTACCACCCTTAAAAGGAACTTCGTCCTCGAAGTTTACTCACACTCATAACCTCATCATCCAACTGTCAACACTATCGAAATATTCTCGCATTCCTAACATTGAACTACTACAAGCACGTCCATGACCTTTTAACACTATCAACCACAACATATACAAATCCATACCTTATGCTACACCAACACTCTACTTCCAAAAATACTACCATATGAACAACCATCAAAATCTCTTTTATCGCATCCTACTCCTCTTAAGATAAATGTTACGTCCTCGTAACTCACTAATACTAAATCCTAGATATATCTTTTCATTATCCTCATCATCACCGCATGTCAAAGATAACCACCTAGAACCTAAACACTCGCCATGCACATATCAAAGGCTCTCTTACTTAAACAACTCTCATACTTCACTTCACTCGTCACACCACCTAACCTATACCACAAAATCCTTAACTTAATCCAAAACTTCACTTGTTCCCTATTACCGCAACATGACACACCTCTCTATATAAACTACATAAAACTCTTATCGTCAAAAGCGTAACTCACGATCCACACTTGTTACGTACACTCACACTAGATCCTCAAGTTCTTTTCTTTCATTACCGCAAGACTCATACATAACTTAACATGACACTAATTACTCAACACCCTACACTCACTGTCTCAACAAAGGATTATGAACCACCTGCATATATCAGATCATGACTATGACTACTGATGCCTCAACTTAAAACAATATCAAAATTACTGTAACAACTTCTCACAACTGTGTCCCATCAACAAAATGTCACTATACCATGACAATAACGAAAACATGTACAACTCTCTTTCATATCATACTCTACCCTCATTCCAAAATTTAACGGGTAAGAAACATCGATAACAAAACAACTGTCTATCTGTACAAAACCGAAACTCACACGAAGCAACATCAAACAAAACAACAATCTATGTATGACTGGTATGAACTTTCGAAACTCGAATCATAATCATCCCGCCTACTCAACCACAACCGGTGACGGCATCACAACACCGCCACCATCACCACACCGCAGATGCGAAAATACCCGCATCACAACACTAAATATCGTGCCCGGATCACCACCCGAGGCACCACAACCACATCGATATTCATCACAACTACATACAACTCCCATAAATACGACTCGAATAACTTCTCGACAAGAAGAACTTACTCAAATCCACTTTACTAAATCATAACACAACATATTTTATGAATTAAACAGATAATAACCTCGTGAATATCATCCCCTTACCATATCACAGATTGACATGTATCATGAATACATACAAGTATAGCCAGTCATGCCAGATCACTCAAATTATTACCTTTTTGAATATCATTCAATTAGATTAGCGTACTCAACATGCATTACAGAACATTCAAATAACAACTTTATGATAATCACACCATACCACGTCTTGTGAGGTCAAAACCTCACACAAACATTTATATATCACAGACCCGTAATCACATCCAACCAAATCAATCCACGATCACGTAAGTTACCAAACCGATAAAAGTTACCTCTCACCCGATCTTAACTCGTATACACCTCATAACATATTCTCCCATTCGCATATCCATCGCCCTCTGCCAAATGTAGCCACTCCATTAATGCTCAACTATTAACAACCGCCTCATATAACCACATCTTATACTCTTTCATAACCATACTTATCAATCTGGTCCCTACAAAATCAACCTCTTTAGATTTGCTGCTTTTCTAATATACCGTCACCCTTAACCACTAGTCACAAACCATAACACTACCACTGTCCGGACATCAAACCTCTTACACTCATCTCTAAACATCACGATATCTTTCCTATCTTTGGTTAACATCCCAAATAACGAACATCGAATCCATCAACAAAATTACCTCAACATTCTTCCCAATACTATTCTTAATTATGTCATCATCTAACTCTCCACCAAAATCTCATATCATGCAGATATTCTACCAACTTCTTACTCCCTTAATTCCTCGAAACTCATGATTAATCATGTTGTCCTGAAACTTCTGTATAACCATTAACTTACTTACTCCTGATAGTATCATACGTCTCGACGATTCCTTACTTTTATGTTACATAACTCCGGTGAACATTTTTCTCAGCTTACTTTTATCCTTCTTTTCTCTTTATACTCAACAATACCATTTAATAGCTCAACTCCTTATTACTTCTATCTAACCCTTTAGTGCACCAATTACCTTCTCATCGCTCCAAAACTCAAATCCCATTATTTTATATCGATATCATCTCACTCTTTCTTACCATGGATCTTCTCTTATTATGCTATCACTCACATTTGCCACTAATCTATCCATAAAATCAACGTTCACTGTTTAAACAATTGTATCTCTTTTGTACCTTTTTAGAAATCAGAATTCATTTCATACCGTTAAATGCCCAAGGAAATCCTACAGTAGTTTTATCTCTTAATAAACCAAATCTCCCAAACTCACTCACTGTGTGCAAATCTACCTCGCGACATGTCTCCATAAAGTTCAATGTTTACCACTCTTCTCAACCCCCTTTAAAACGAACTTTCACTACATATATCCATAACCTACACGACTCCTAACCATCTCCCTCCATAATTCTTTACACATCTCAAGCTGCCATCATTTGCGTCCCTCATTTCAATCTTTTCATTCTCACGTTCCATAAACTCACATCATCCCTTGCCCACATTCATGTACTTTTACATTACTCAACATACAAACATATCGCTCATCTCATCTCACAAAACATGCTCTATGTCTCAATTAAGCCATAACGATCTTTCTTTTCTTTTTCCACTATCTATCACAACCACATATAGCTCATCTCCTCCCACCAAACTCATGCTCACCAAAAGGTGCCACTCACCACCCCATAGGATGGGGTAACTTACGTATCAAGACCAACATACATGTAAAACAATGCATAAAGAAGCAAAATAACCACTTTGAATTAAACATAATATGCAACGAAGTCAAAAGATAAGCATATGACCCAAAACAGGGGTCACTAGATTGAGTACAGGCCACTCGATCGAGTAAGGGACTTACTCGATCGAGTAGGTCAAGATCAGAAGCACGTAAAACAAATCACCAGGGCTACTCGATCGAGTAACTAACGTACTCGATCGAGTGCCACCTTACTCGATCGAGTACCAAGGATACTCGATCGAGTACCCCAATTCTCATCACTGTCCAGTTTTCGTAAAACAGTCATAACTCACTCATTTCTTGGTCGTTTTGGGCGTGTGACCTATCGTTAGAATCGTAAAAGAACAAGCTATCACCTCCAATTGGAATCACATCAAAATCATTTATGAATCTCAAGTTATAACAGTTTAAAGACAACCTCTTTATAATCGAAAAACACAACTACTTGATTTTACTTTCAAACAACTTAAACAACAACCAAGCAAACAAAACCAGTCCAAAACTCATAAAACCAGTATTCATAATCATATGTTACTATTTTCAAAAGCCAAGCAACAACATTCATCATGCACATAGGTTATTTAACTTGTCAATCACGATTTACCCACATGCTTTTATTTTATAACTTTACGTACACAATAATATAATATACGACATAAAATCCCCTATTCACATGTTACTAACATCGCAATATTATACAATCCATTACCCACATAAACATGCTCCACACATGAATTTCATATTCTTATGCAATTACTTACTTAATCTCTTCCAACTAATTCATCCATTACAGCTACACACTTCTTACAACATATACCCATGAACAATCGTGGACAAGTACATAAACTTATCATACAACTCTATGCAAACAAAATATACGTATACAACACAACATTTCTATTCACATATTATTATTATGTCACATTATGAATCATCCATCATGTTTCTCATTCCAACCACAGTTCTATATATCTCATCAATCTTTCTTTCACATTCTCAACTTTCTACTCCAAACATCCAACAATTACACATACTTCATCACATCCACACACAAGCTATCAAACAACGCATACGACCTTGACACACACCCCCCATGTGACCGGTTCAAAATTGTAGGGCAAGTTCGCGACTTTAGGACGTCTCCCAAGCCTTTGCATTAGCTCCTACAACCTTTACCCCGGGTTCATTTTAATTGACTCCCTAGATTCATTAGATTCATTGGTTACAGGTTTCAGGATCGTCGCTCTGATACCATTTGTAACACCCCCATACTCTAAGTGCCTTACCAGGACCACTCAGGTATAAGGATGCCACCATCTCGGTTACCCGAGGCATGATATTCATAAGACAATAACGAAACAACTTTAAAAGTAAATAAAGTTTTAAGTGATTACATAGCAATACCAAACTGATAAAAAGAAATACAAGATCCTCAGACGGTCTAATGCTAAAACTATCAAAGCTATACAACATCGTCTGACACAGCGGAAGGCTTCTAACTGCCATGTGATGACTCATCCCAGCTATCCCATACGCCTCACATCACACCTGCTCAATAACTGCTCACCACCCCCGAATGGATCACCACAGTTTTTAAAACATTTAAATGGGGTCAGTACTAATCACACAACTCAATATATATCAGCAATAAGATAAACAGACAGCTTAACTGTCACACACAACCAAACCAATTCCAACAATCTCAATCACCGACCGTCCACCGGACCAGCCCGCGATGGGGGACCGCAGGCCACCCACCAAATCCCCGCTCCTCATAATGAGCGATAACCCTGTCCATTAATGTGCACATCCCTTCTGTGGCGGGTTCCACAGAAGGCGAAACTAGGGCGTGAAGCCACTCCCGCAAGTGACCCCACTCAGCCGAGGACATGCCTCGAGAACCATAGACAACAATCACAATCACAATCACAACCGTCACAATACAATTACTATATCAAACAATCAATCTCAACACATCAACAATCATCCCATTATGGGACTAATACTGAGTAGGAAATCCTACCTGAAATAGCAACACAATCAGACGGTCTCAACAGCTATATCACAAATCCTTTTCTACGAATCCTCCTCCTAACATATAATCACATAATTACTAACAATCACTAAACTAACACAAAACCCCCAATCCTAAAATTAGGGTTTAACGAAACTTGACGAAATACTATAAAAATTGGTATGTAGATCTTACCCTCGACGCAAGGATCACAAAGGTATAAAGAATGATGGAATCCGACCTCTCAAGCTCCGGGATTTGTCAACAACACGAATGAATGCGAAGAACGTAACTTGAATCTCCCTTTTAATGTTATTAGGTTTGTAAAAGTGTATTAAGAAAGTGACGGAAAGATTTATATATTAATCCGTGTTATTAACAAAACCCGTCGAATTATCACCCGCTAACCGAGCTACTCGATCGAGTAGCTAAGGTACTCGATCGAGTGCCCCCTTACTCGATCGAGTATCCTAGTTACTCGATCGAGTACCCAACAGGTCAGAAACTATTTTAAAACGCAATTCACCCTTACTCGACAGAGTAAGGCCTACTCGATAGAGTACCCAAAGACTCATAAGTACGGAGTATTACATTTCGAAAGGCATCTTTTAATCCTTTCTGATTTACGCGGGGACGCCGTTCCTTCGGAGGTAAAACTTTTCTTCTATCCATCTTGGGTCCGTGTCTACGATCTCCCGGTTGTTGGTAGACAAAATGTTAAGAATGCTACAAATATAGGTAATGCGATAGGTACCTTTATCGATATTGATAATTCCGTGAACCCTTCGATTAATCGGTCTATGCGCATCCGTGTTATGCTAGATGTTCGTAAGTCCCTAGTGCCGTCCATTCTCTTGCAAGGGAAGGGTGGTAAGAAATGGCGGGTTCGACTTCGTTATGAGAATTTAAATCTTTTTTGCTATGTTTGTGGTAAGCTTGGGCATGGGGAGAAGGACTGCGGGGATAGAAAGGGGCCGATTGGGATGGGGCGGAAATTTGGTGACTGGCTCAAGGCGTCTCCTTGGAGGGTAATGGTGAACAAAGATGATTCTGGATGGAGGAGTGGTGCGGCGAGAAAATTAAATTTCGAGGAGGAAGATGAGGTTGAGAAGGAAGACGAAGAAGTGAGTCGTATGGTGGAATTGCTTAGGGCCGTATCACTTTCCCAGTGTGGTTCGAAGGGCATAGCTACGGCTGGTGATCACCAGGGGGCAGCAAAAATTCATGATGAGGGCTCTTCGACGGCCTCCTTGGTGGCAAAAGACAATGATCCCAGTATAGCGACTCGGGCTAAGGGGGATACTAGTGCTATAGGGGTGTCGAAGGGTGTGCTTAAAAGAAGGAAACCGGTCTCTATTCGTAGAAGGCAGGGGAGTAATGCTGACGGGGCTGAGGGAGCGATGGTGCACGTTTTTGAACCAGGGGGGAAGAGGAAGGGCGATACTATAGAGCTGCTGGAAAAAAGTGAAAGAGGGGTGGGTGTTTCGGGATGTGTGAAGAAGAGATGCGGTGTTGATTCTACTATGGCCACATTATGGAAGTAGCGGAGACTGGCGAGGCCCAGCTCCGCGAACAGCAATGAAAATATTAAGTTGGAACTGTCAAGGGTTGGGAAACCCCTTGACAGTGGGGGGCCCTTCGTGATAGATGTTGGAAGGAGGGCCCGAACATTGTCTTCGTTATGGAGACAATGTTGAGAGCGAAAGAATTAGAGAAAATTAGAAATAAGTGTGGTTTTGTGTCGGGTATTTGTGTAAATATAAGGGGTCGTTCTGGTGGGTTGGGCTTGTGGTGGAAAGATGTCGATGCTCGGCTGATTTCCTACGATGATCATCATATTCTGGTGGAGATCGTTGACGGGAACGGGGTTCCCATTTGGCGAGCTGGAGGAATTTATGGCTGGCCGGAAACTAGTAATAAATATAAGACTTGGGACATGATGAGAAGTATTAGTGCATGTAGCTCTCTACCTCTTATCTTATTTGGTGATTTCAATGAAATTGCTTATGGGCATGAAAAAGAGGGAGGTGCTGAGAGGAGGGAGGGGTTGATGGACGCATTTCGAGGCGCTATTGATGATTGTGCCTTGTATGATATGGGGTTTATAGGAAATAAATTCACGTGGCAACGCGGTTGTGATGTGAATACTCTAGTCCGGGAACGGCTGGACCGGGCTTTCTCTACTACGGATTGGCAACATCTTTTTCCGAATTCGGTGGTGCAACATTTTCCCATTTATAAATCGGATCACGCAGCAATTTTGATCAAGCAAGAAGTGAATTTGCAGCCGAGTAGGAGAAGAAGGGGTTTTAAATTTGAACCTTTTTGGGTGGCGGACGAGCAATGCGCTGAGGTTGTGAAGGAGGCATGGGAGAGTGAGGTGGGTGATTTTATTCCGAATAAAGTTGAAGTGTGTGCTGCTCGTTTGTCGAGATGGGCGAAGGAAAAATTTGGCGATGTAAAAAAGCGTATTGTTGACAAGGAAGCTGAATTGGAGTGGTGGCAGAAACAGGTTCCCTCGGCCGATATGCTTGCTCGGTGTAGGGAGCTCGTTGGTGAGGTTGACGAGTTGCGTCGACAGGTTGAAACATATTGGTATACTCGTTCACGCAAAACGGAGCTCCGGGATGGTGATAGAAACACCAGCTATTTTCATCATAAGGCAAAACAAAGAAAAAAGCGTAATTCTATTACGGGTATTGAAGATGATCACGGCCAGTGGTGTACGAGCGAAGGGGACGTTGAGAGAGTGATTAATAATTACTTTGCAGACTTATTTGCGTCTAGTAACCCGACGAGCGATGCTTCTGTGTTGGCCTGTATCCCAACGCTCATTTCAGCGGAGGTAAACTCTAACTTGGATCGTCCTATAAATGATGAAGAAATTAAATTCGCCTTGTTTTGTATGCACCCAACTAAGGCCCCGGGTCCTGATGGTATGCACGCCCTATTTTATCAAAATTATTTGGACATTGTAGGGACGGATATTTGTAGCTACGTGAGGCGATGGTGGGATGGTGACGGCGACTTGGAGAGTATTAATGCTACTAATGTGGTTCTAATTCCAAAATGCAATAATCCTCGTAAGATTACGGGGTTTAGACCAATAAGTTTATGTAATGTAATTTACAAAATTATTTCCAAGGTGTTGGCGAATCGTCTAAAACCGTATCTGAATGAGGTCATAACGGAGAATCAAAGTGCTTTCACTCCCGGGAGACTTATAACGGATAATGCCCTTATCGCTTTTGAGCTCTTTCATGCTATGAAGAGGGGTGGGGAGGGACGTAATGGTACTATTATTGCTCTCAAGTTAGATATGAGTAAGGCTTATGACCGAGTTGAGTGGTGTTTTCTTGACGAGGTAATGGGCCGGATGGGGTTTTCGGAGGCATGGAGGCGGCGCGTCATGTTATGTGTATCAACTGTAGCTCATTCCGTCCTTATAAATGGTAAACCATCGAGCAGTGTTAAGCCGGGAAGAGGGCTTCGTCAAGGTGACCCTATTTTGCCATATCTTTTTCTTATATGTGATGATGCTTTTTCCTATTTATTACGAGATGCGGCAAACAGGGGCGATTTACATGGGGCTAAGGCGTGTGGAAGTGCACCACGGGTTTCTCATCTCTTCTTCGCGGATGATAGTATTCTTTTTGCTAGGGCTAATATGAGGGAATGCTCGACAATAGCTGACGTGATCAGCAAATATGAAAGAGCATCGGGACAGAAAATTAATTATTCCAAGTCGGAAGTGGTTTTTAGCAAAAAGGTCTCTATATCTTTGAGGAGTGAGCTGGTTGGGGCGCTTGGGGTTCGGGAAGTGGAGAGGCATGAGAAATATTTGGGCTTACCTACCATTATTGGCAAGTCGAAGAAGGCCATTTTTCGGTGTCTAAAGGAGCGGATTTGGAAGAAAGTTCAAGGTTGGAAGGAGAAACTTTTGTCTATGCCCGGAAAGGAGGTGCTTATTAAATCGGTCGTCCAAGCTATCCCTACGTACATGATGAGTATGTTCGCTATCCCGGAGGGTCTCCTTGACGAGGTCCATGCTATGATAGCCAGGTTTTGGTGGGGTTCTACGGATGAGAAGAGAAAGATTCATTGGTGGCGGTGGGAGAAAATGTGTAAGCCTAAGTCGCTAGGGGGCATGGGGTTCCGTGATTTAAAAGTCTTCAATCAAGCGCTCTTGACGAAGCAGATTTGGCGATTAATGACTAAACCCGAGTCACTGGTTAGCCGAGTGCTTAAAGCTCGCTACTTCAAAAATTCGTCCGTTCTTGAGGCTAATAGGGGGTTCGATCCTAGTTTTACTTGGAGGAGTATGTGGGGGGCAAAGTCGCTTTTGTTGGAGGGCCTTGGCTGGCGGGTGGGTAACGGTGACACTATTCGCGTCTGGAGTGACAAGTGGGTTCCCGGTGCACAGGGGTGCTCTGTCCCGGCTCCTAATTTGGAGGCGAATGGCGAGATGCGAGTAGCGGAGCTGATGGATGATCAAGGAAAGGAATGGAATGTTGATAAACTAAACGACTATCTCTTGCCCGAAGAGGTTGTAACAGCCCCAAATTTTACCGACCAAAACGATAAACTAGAGATGGAAAATTCACGGCTGTCACTCCACACTTAGCTTAAAATGCCAAGTGCAAGGTAAATACAGAGTCAATCTTTTAAAAACAAAATACATATCTCAAAACTTTATCAAATAATCAAAACGTTGCAGCGGAAGACTTAAGTCTTACAAAATCTAAAACAATAAATAAAATTCAAATCCGGCCAACAATATTATAAAATTATAAATAGATTAAAATGGAGTCTTTATTCAAATCTTTCCACGCTCGTACTAATCCCCGGATCCAGTATGCACCCATGCAGCATCTCAATTGTACCTATCAACTGTACCCAAAACATAAAAAGGTACAGGTTCCAGTGGGGGAACAACCCAAAACATAAGGACGTCAGCAAAAGCTGAGTTTTGAGAAAATAAGAAGAAATGATAAATTCACGGTAGAACAATATTATAAACTTTACAAGCTCCAAAAACAGTAAGAGAGAATTATATTCCAAAACCAACATTATCGTAAATCCAATACCAATTATTAAATCGTTAAAAGTCCATAACTTTCACCACCTGTGTGCCAGGGTCCTACCCTTGACACGGTCTAGAGGTATCACCTGTGCTTGGTCAGACTTATAAGGATGCGCATCTCTCACATTTGGGCAGTCAGTAGGATGAGGCTGCCAAAGGAGAAAGTCTAACCCCCTAGCGAGTGGGGGCCGGTCAAACCCCACCCAAATGGAACTCGGGCCAAGAGTTCAGTTTTCGGGACGTAATCCCAGGGACGTCTCAGACGCACCTAAAAACCTGCTAGACCAACAGATCTCCCAGAGTCTGTCACAAAATTCCAAAAGACGGCTTGCGCCAAAATTCCAACGGGTGACCCACGGTCACTTAAATCAATTCTCAAAAATTCACAAAACTAATAGAAATTTATCGTTACCAAAAGTATATAAAAACAGTTTAAATGTCAACCGAACATGCTCTTAATTTTAAAAAGGGTAAAAGTCCTTACCTCAAAAACGACCGACCTGAGCTAAGCTTAGTACAAAAATTCTTTCTCTTCAAATCCGCAAGCTACAAATAATATGAAGTAGTTTAATAAACTTGCCAAGTAAAATTAGACGTACCACCATATTATACTAGCCTGCTATCATAAGGTCTCTTCCCCAAAACACTAACACGATAAACTCATCCCACAGTCATAAAACCAAAAATTCATCCCAAAAATTCATCCGAAGTTACTGACCAACTACATCAAGGTTTTAATAACCGAGAGGTTAAATACTGTATCAAAACCCAAAACCTCAACTCTGTATAATCATAACCCATTTTTTAATTATAATACTTTCTGAAAATCACACTACACTCATTAATGAAACTTTTACTCTTATTAGCTACTGCCAAGGTACAACCACCAATATATTAAACAAATATAGCAGCAAACTTTAGCCTTATTTGCCCCGAATGTCACCACATCACTTCCTGTGTCCACCAATTCAAGGATGTTCAAGAAATATTAAAAGTCAATTCCCCACTTACATTATCCAGAGACAAGCAAAACAAAACCTTAAATCATACTTGAGTTCATGCATAACACACAAGCGCATGGACTCCAAATTTGCTACCATGACTTAGATGCAAAACTACACCATCCAATTAACATATTATGGCAGTAGTCCAATTTGTCTTAATGATCATAAACTAATTCGTAACTTACACAACCTCGAGCATAAACTTCGTTAACCACCCAAACTCCGACATCAAAGTTCGAGACCCAGCAAGCTATGACCCAAAATCCCAATCAAGGTCAGTCCACAATCGGTATAAGGTACATGCCACCCGAAACACATGTTGGGGTTGGTGTCCTTAACAGTTAGTGCAAGGACTTATAAACCTCTAAAAGGATCAAAGGGCATACTTTTGGTATTATTATCAGTTGATCCACGTTTATCAATAACGGTTGGCTTGCTAGATAAGTTTGACGTTATTGTCATACAGATGGCGGTGATCAACTGGTCCCTAAAAGTCACACCTATAGGATACGTTCGAGAGATGTGACGGTATGAAAATACAGTCATGTAGATGCCAAATTTGACTAACCAGTTAGTCTGAGTTATTTGACTAATATTTAGTCAAAATGTGATGTTGAGATATTATATTTAATACGGATTAAATATCATGGGCTAAGGCGAATTAACCAGTTAATTCGTAAAATTAAATATAAGCGATTTATATTTAATTAAATGTATATTGAATATAATTATACAATACTGTTTTGTCGGACACGTATTAATAATTCAGCTAACCCGTATTATTAGCTGATGCCTTAATTTCCGATAACCGATAACAGTTTATAATACAAACCCGTCATATACATTTTAGCATTTTGGCGAGCTGGACTTCGAGCTAAAATTAAGAGGAAGTCCACTTCCCCATGCAAACCCACGGCTGGCCGAGGTTAACAAAAGGAGAGACTCCCTCTCCTTTTGACCTAGACATTTCATTTTTACAGAAAACTAGGGTTTTGGAGACACTTTCTCTCTGAAACTCAGATCTCACATCTCGAAAACCTCACAACAAGTTCTCCCAATATTGCAAGGCAATCGGAGAACACGTTCTAGCACAAGGGCATATCTCGGACAAGTCTTGGGTGCAACAATTAGGAGGGAATCTGGTTTGATTTCTGTTCTTTACGCCGTGCATCAAAGGACCCGAGGTTGATTTCTTGTTCCTTATCGTTTCTATTGTATTTATGTTTTATGACCATAATCACATGTTTAAATTTACGTTATAGTCCTAAATTTAAAGGGTATTATACGGATGTATACCCACAAGTGGTATCAGAGCGAGGCCACGTAAATTTTTCTATGTGTTTTTCATAAAACGTTTTGAGACGATCATGTTTTGTCTAGAAAACCGTGCGGCTGGAATTTTATTTCGATTGTTTTTACTTTTTTTTGTAAACCGTGTCATGTTTACACACGGCTGATCTTTTGTTTTCGATTTGTTTTTACATATTGTTGTTTTATACGGAAATTATAACAATATGTCATGTCTTGGCAAATTATAAAATTGTTTTGATGTGTTTTTGATCAATTTTGCGAATGCTTTATTTCATCAAAACTGTTTTCACGAGGGTTTTAAGTTTTCAGAGACTTTTGCACTCGATCGACCACGTTTTTAATCGATCGAGTAGTTTTATGTCTAGTTTTTACTCGATCGAGTCCCTGTTGTACTCGATCGACCCCTTTCTTAACCCTACTGCTCGATCGAGTTGTCCTCGTACTCGATCGAGTAGTTTTGCTGATAAAGGTACTCGATCGACCACCAGTTTAGTCGATCGAGCACTTTCTGTTTGGCAACCTTCTCGATCGACTTGCAGTTCAGTCGATCGAGCTCTTTTGTTCCTCGATCGAGCACTTGTGTCCCTGGATCGAGGGATTTCCGTTTTTGGCAGCTTTGAAAATTTATTCCTTTTGCTTTAAATTTTCTTTTGGCTACAAAATGTACATTATACGGATATTGTACACTCGCTATGATTGTGAAACGGTTCACACACGTACCATTAAGTTATTTTAAAGCGTATTTAAAGTAACGGATTGTAATGGATTAAAATTAAATGATAGAAGCGGTTTTATCACATGAATTTTAATCATTAAAAGGTGGTTTGGATAAATTTAACATAATTACGGAATTATGTCACGAATGAATTTGTTTTTAGTTGATGCATTTTTATTTATCGTTAATTTTGAATGCCTTGAATGCCTTTTATTACGTATTTATTTATTTTTGCAAACGGTTGTAACTTAGTGTGGCCTTAGTAGAACGTGTTACCGTAATGATGGAACACGGTCTTGGTTGTATTTTGAGATCTCGTATCTCCGTTTTGGATTTTTCACTTGTAATTACAGTTTTTATTAGAATGTAATTAGGTTTATATTTTGTAATTTTAATTGTAATTTTTGAGAAGACCAAAGACGGAGACCAGATGCTCACTCCCGCTACCTGGATCAAGATGGAACAACAAGACAAGCTTCTTGGGACCAACGGTGGATTCCAAAGTTGTATTTTGTTCTTTTTATTAGGATAGGCCACACTAGGAATTTTTATTTACGTATTGCATTCATTTATTTATTTTTCGTAACGATAGTATGCATCATATTCCGCCTAAAAACCAAACCACCTAATAATTGCATGAAAACTGACACATATAGAGGTCACGAGTTAGTTTTCTTTGACATTCGTATGTCACACGATTTTATAAGCCATCACCCAAATTAATTCATTCACGCAGACGCTAGTTATTCGTTCACTTAATATGAATTATAATTTAGTTGATGGGATCTTCCTCGTATAAACAAAAAATTGAGAACGGTCTTTATAGGTCAAACTCCAATGAGTCCCTTCTTCGTCGGTAGGCATAATATGACCCCTTCTACGTCGGGTAAGTTGGAACCGATTGACCTATTTTATCTCAACACTATGGTCACTCGTACGATCTTGTGACTGTGGTGGACTATAGATAGGATTTACGGAAATCTATCGACCAAGAGTTCTTCCGGAAGAATTAGCTAAACAGTTGGCTTATCAATTTACAGAAATTGAGTCTTGGGATCACTTGTATCATTCTTGAGGGAGATCAATTATGCAAGTGCGAGAGTCTACATGTTTAAAATGAATTTTAAATAGACTTAAATCACCTCGATGAGTTGCTTATTTCGTTTTGTTTTTCTTCCTTTTTCAGTGTAGAACACGAACATTTAAACTGCTAATAACATAATGGCTGGCCGTGAGGACGACCCAATGCCAAGTGTCACATTGGACCGTGAGTCCTGGCCGGATCTTCATGGATCGGATGAATCGATCTACTCGATCAAGAATGATGGATCAAACTTCACGGACCGGGAGGCGGCATTACGGAATGCTTGCCATTGCGATGGGAAGCTCAAATATCTGATTGAGCCCATCCCACCAAACCCAGGCCCCACGGCTGAAATTAACGAAATCGACAAGTATAACGGTTTCGCCATGGAAGCGGGTGCGGTAAAGAACGTACTTATTTTTGCAATGGAATCCAATTTGCAGAAACGCTTCATAGCTCAAAGTGCAAACAAGATTTTCACTACACTCACTAGGGAATTCTCAAAAGCACCGAGAATCGTGACCTATGAGCTTACCACTCGCTTCTTTGATGCGAGACTCCGAAAGGGCCAACCGGTTAGCCCACACATTCTCAGCATGATTGAGAATGTCGAGAAGTTGGAGACCTTTGATTGTAAGATCAGCGAGAACATTGTTATTGACCGCATACTTCACTCACTCCACGATGGTTATTCGCAATTTAGAGCGAATTACTATATGAATGATTTGAAGAAAACTCCCCATGAACTGCACTCCCTCCTCGTGCAGACCGAGAAGGACATGAAGTTCAGTGGGAGCATGAAACAAGATGTTCTCGTTGTGTCAAACAAGGGCAAGGGTAAGGGCAAAGTTCAGCCAGGCCTAGCGGTAGGCAAACCGAAGTTTAAGAAGTCGGGATCGGGTAAGAGTGGGCCTGGTGAGGCAAGTAACTCATCAGGCGCGACAAAGAGCAAGACCAAAAACATGGAATGCCATCATTGCCACAAGATCAGGCATTGGAGGCGTACATGTCCCGTTTATCATGAGGACATAAAAGCGGTCGCGTTAAACTCATTGGTATGTCTTCTCCTTCTACTTTTATTCATATGATTGAGATTAACCACGCAAGTTACGGAACTTGGGTACTTGATACTGGTTGTGGTTCTCATCTGTGTAATCATATGCAGGGCCTCCGAAATCTCAAGCCTCTCGTAAAGGGTGAGGTTGATCTGCGTGTCGGGAATGGAGCAAGAGTGGCTGCCGTCTCGAGGGGAACATATGTGATCCAACTTCCTAGCGGATTTGAGTTATCATTATATGATTGCTATTATGTACCCAGTCTTTCGAAAAACATTATTTCGGTTTACGCACTTGACAAACTTGGTTTTTCATTTGTAATTGAGAATAATACTTGCATTTTCTCTTTACACAATATGATTTATGGCAAGGCAGTCTCCATGAATGGAATTTATGTTTTAGATCCGACCACCGAAATATTACACGTAATGAATAAAAAGTTAAAGGTTGGTGACAAAGATCAAACGTATCTATGGCACTCGCCGTAGTATGGGACACATTAATGAGAAACGCGTAAAACAGCTCATCAAACATGGAGCTATCTCGGCCTTTGATTTTCAATCATTTGGCACGTGTGAATCATGTCTCATCGGTAAGATGACTCGTATTTCCTTCAAAGGTGTTGGAATGCGCGCTGCCGACCTATTAGGACTCATACACACGGATGTATGTGGACCTATGTCAATCACCGCACGAGAAGGCTATAGGTATTTCATCACTTTCACGGACGATTTAAGTAGATATGGCTATGTCTACTTAATGAAGCACAAAAGTGAATCCTTTGAGAAATTCAAAGAATACCGAGAATAGGGTGCGAAACCTATTGGGTAGAAAGATTAAAACACTACGTTCGGATCGTGGTGGCGAGTATCTTTCTCACGAGTTTGATCAACACCTAAAGGACTTGTAGGATTGCCCTACGATTAACTCCACCGGAACACCTCGGTGAATGGTGTGTCCGAACGGAGAAATCGAACACTACTTGATATGGTTCGATCCATGATGAGTCACACCGTGTTGCCCGACTCGTTATGGGGTTATGCTCTTATGTCACCGCTTTGCTCTAATACTTAACCGAAGTCCGTCTAAAGCTGTTGACAAGACTCCATATGAACTATGGAAGGGAACGGTCCCTAACTTGTCCTTTATACGGGTTTGGGGCTGCGAGGCTTATGTCAAGTGGAGACACGAGGATAAGCTCGGCCCGCGATCGGTCAAGACATACTTTATAGGTTATCCTAAAGGAACACTTGGTCATTACTTCTATTCGCCAACCGAACAACGTGTCTTTGTTGCGACCAGTGCGACATTCTTAGAGAAGGAATTTCTTGAGAATGCAAAGAGTGATAGAACCTTCGACCTGTCGGAGGTTCCAGAACCAAATACCGAGCAACCATTGGAGGAACCTATTCCTTCAATCCCGGCTGCGGTTAACATTCCTGAGGAACCTAGGAGGTCGGGAAGAGTCTCTATTCCTCCGGACAGATACATTGGTATGGTCGAGGAACATGACATAGATGACGTTCTACTCTTAACGAGTAGTGAACCCGCAACCTATAAAGGTGCCATGACAAGTTCTGACTCAAAGCTATGGCTTGAGGCCATGCAATCCGAGATGGACTCCATGTATGAGAACAACGTGTGGGATCTTGTTGACTTACCTGCTAAGGTTCGTCCCCTTCAATGCAAATGGCTTTACAAGATAAAGCATTCTGTGGAAGGTCAACAAGATATCTACAAAGCACGACTAGTTGCTAAAGGTTTCACCCAAGTGCCAGGTTTGCACTACGATGAGATTTTTGCACCCGTAGTTATGTTGCGTTCCATTCGGATTATCTTAGCGATTGCCGCTTTTCACGACTATGAAATTTGGCAAATGGACGTGAAGACCGCCTTCTTAAACGGCTTTTTGGAGGAAGAGTTGTACATGGTACAACCCGAAGGTTTCATCGATCCAAAGACATCCTAAGAAAGTGTGCAAGCTTAAGCGTTCCATTTATGGACTTAAGCAAGCATCAAGGAGTTGGAATCATCGCTTCGACCAAGTGATAAAAGAAAATGGATTTACTCGATCGGTCGAGGAACCATGTTTATATATCAAGTCGAGTGGGAGCAAGATTGTCTTCCTAATATTGTATGTTGACGACATACTCCTGATTGGGAATGACATACCTCTCTTAACTTCGGTGAAAGTATGGTTGAAAAACCATTTCCAGATGAAAGATCTGGGAGAGGCACAAAGAATTCTAGGCATCCGTATCTATCGAGATAGATCACGACGGATGTTATCTCTCGATCGGAGTCTTACATAGACAAAGTCCTAGAGAGATTAAGCATGACTAACTCCAAGAAGGGGTTCCTTCCTATGGCTCCGGGGTGCATTTGAGCAAGTCTCGGTCACCGAGACACCGGAAGAGAAAGAGCGCATGACACGAATTCCTTATGCTTCGGCTATAGGATCAATCATGTATGCCATGATATGCACACGTCCGGACGTGGCATATGCATTGAGTATGACAAGTCGATTCCAACAGCAACCAGGTGAACCACATTGGCTGGCTGTCAAGAACATTCTTAAGTACCTACGGAGGACTAAAGATTGGGCATTGACTTATGGAGGCGAACAAAGGCTATGCGCAACCTATTCTGCAGATGCTAGCTTCCAAACGGATCGAGATGACTCGAAATCTCGGTCTGGATTCGTTTTTACTCTTAATGGCGCTGATCAGTGGAAGAGTTCAAACAAACTGTTACATAAAGAGATTCTACGACGAGTCCGAGTACTATGCCGCGTCTGAAGCTACAAAGGAAGCGATATGGATGCGTCAATTCTTACATGGACTCTCTGTAGTGCCTAGTTCGAATGACCCGATCACCATCTATTGCGACAATAGTGGTGCCATCTTCCAAGCTAAGGAGCCAAAGTCTAGCAACAAATCTAGACATGTACAACGGAAAGCTCATTTAATCCGGGATTACGTGGAGCAAAAGGAAGTAGTGATAGAAAAGATTGCTACAGATGATAACATAGCAGATCCTCTCACTAAAGCATTACGACAAGATAAGCATGAAGGGCACGTTAATTCCATGGGAATTAAACGTGTTCCTAAGTTGTAGTACTCTTTTATGGATCAGATTCATTCGCTTTTGTACTCTATACAACATCATCGTTTTGATATTTTATATATATTTTGTTTGTCATGTGGATTTGTACGACAAATTTTGAACACCACAAAGTGAACTGAACGAACATTATATCTTTTCAGTCCTTAATTGCCCACATGAGCTGATAACTCTGGCAATTATTTTGTGACGTTGGTTGATGGTGGGTTCAACGAGCCATAAGTCAACCGGTTGACTGACCAATCACAGAGGCGATTTATACGGATATTTCGTAGGACACAATTGTGACATCGACGTGGAGTCCTAAATGTTTTATGACATTCGGTGCCCGGTCGTGGATAGGACCTCCATGGTGATCCTAAGAGTCGATTCTTTTGACTATCGACTGTCTCTTGAGACTACGGCAGATTTTGGGTGACTTTGGTTTCTTTCTCACGGTCATCCGTAACAGGGGGCCAAGTAGATTTTTTCTGGGTCATTTCATGTTGTGCTTAGATCGGAAGGAGTCGAGTTGAAGGAAATATTCAGCCTTTATCGGTACTCGATATTTCTCGGGGCCACTCGAGGAGTCAGAATCGAAATGCATGGCCATGCTCGGATACGGATTCGTTTTATCGGTTGAGTTACTCTCTAGTCGGGGAAACCACTCTAGATACAGATCGATTGTAAAATACGACCTTTGTGGATCCGGATCTGCAAATTGTTTTACATTGAGTGGGAGAAATTTTAAATGAATATGAGAATCGGTTATCGCACATACACTTGTACGGACAAGTGGGAGTTTGTTGGAGCTTGTGTCCTCCAGTTAGTGCGGATAACGTCATTGCACATGCACTTGTACGGACAAGTGGGAGCTTGTTGGGGTTGGTGTCCTTAACAGTTAGTGCAAGGACTTATAAACCTCTAAAAGGATCAAAGGGCATACTTTTGGTATTATTATCAGTTGATCCACGTTTATCAATAACGGTTGGCTTGCTAGATAAGTTTGACGTTATTGTCATACAGATGGCGGTGATCAACTGGTCCCTAAAAGTCACACCTATAGGATACGTTCGAGAGATGTGACGGTATGAAAATACAGTCATGTAGATGCCAAATTTGACTAACCAGTTAGTCTGAGTTATTTGACTAATATTTAGTCAAAATGTGATGTTGAGATATTATATTTAATACGGATTAAATATCATGGGCTAAGGCGAATTAACCAGTTAATTCGTAAAATTAAATATAAGCGATTTATATTTAATTAAATGTATATTGAATATAATTATACAATACTGTTTTGTCGGACACGTATTAATAATTCAGCTAACCCGTATTATTAGCTGATGCCTTAATTTCCGATAACCGATAACAGTTTATAATACAAACCCGTCATATACATTTTAGCATTTTGGCGAACTGGACTTCGAGCTAAAATTAAGAGGAAGTGGAAGCCCACTTCCCCATGCAAACCCACGGCTGGCCGAGGTTAACAAAAGGAGAGACTCCCTCTCCTTTTGACCTAGACATTTCATTTTTACAGAAAACTAGGGTTTTGGAGACACTTTCTCTCTGAAACTCAGATCTCACATCTCGAAAACCTCACAACAAGTTCTCCCAATATTGCAAGGCAATCGGAGAACACGTTCTAGCACAAGGGCATATCTCGGACAAGTCTTGGGTGCAACAATTAGGAGGGAATCTGGTTTGATTTCTGTTCTTTACGCCGTGCATCAAAGGACCCGAGGTTGATTTCTTGTTCCTTATCGTTTCTATTGTATTTATGTTTTATGACCATAATCACATGTTTAAATTTACGTTATAGTCCTAAATTTAAAGGGTATTATACGGATGTATACCCACAACACAATAGCAATAAACACGACACGGCTCGAAACGGGATTAAGAACATAATTTAGTGATTTATCAAACAAACTTTCAAAAGCACGATTTATAAAAATTTGTTGTTACTGAAAAACTAGATGAGTAACAATACCTTACTATTTATACGGCCGAAAGAGAGGAAAAAGGACGATCGATTACTAATCGTTGTTGGAGCCCGGCAACTGTTTATAGGAAGACGGCGTACAACCAAGAACGGGAAGGAAAAGGTTTGAGAATAGGAAACTGGTGAAAGAGGTGATACAGGGAAAGTAAAAGAGTAAAGTTGTATGAGCAGGAGGCCGGGTTATAGGGTTTTGACAAGGAAAACTTTATTTTCCTTTTTATTTTTATTTTCTTATAGGTTGGGTCAAGGTCCAAAACAAAAGTTCGGCTCTTAATTCAACTTTTCTTTCAACCTCGTTTTTGAATATTATAAAACCATATTATAGATATATATTTTTTTATAAAGTTTTACATGAATTAAAATTTTACTTTGTTCCAAAAGCAATATTAAATTTTAAAACTTTCAATTAAAGTTCAATATTAATAAAGAAAATGAGCAAGTAACTACTAGCGATAACTCGGAAATAGGTGGGGTGTTACAAACTTCCCTCCTTAAAATAAAGCTTCGCCCTCGAAGCTTAAATCCAATCAGAAAACAACAGATCCTCAAAAATTTTCTTATGTAACATCCTCAAACATTTACAAGGTACATAAACTCACATCCCACATTTCTATAGTCTCCTTATTCCACAAGATACTACAAAACACAATACGCCATCAGCTTTCCCCTCGTTTCTCAGCTAAGGTAAAGGGCCGCTAAGATTAGTTAAGAGCATGTCGGAATAAAAGAAAACATTTTTTTTTTGAACAAATCCATATTTCACAATTTCAACAAAAAAAATAAGTAAATAAATAAATAAAATTTCCAAAGGTTGCTCATTGTAAACAACCAGACCATAGAACATAGAACAGGCGACACAATCAGAGGACGCACCAAACACTAACCATCAGTGAGTAAGCAATAAAAAGAAATCAATACCTTGAAAACAGCCACTACTGTGCATTAAGCACAATAGACACAAAATATTATATTATGCATAATAATTATAGACAAGAATTAGTAAATAGCATGAAATTATGCAAGACCAAAGACGCATTGCACAGGCAACATCTAAAACAATGACACACATGTCTCAAGAGTACAAAGAAATAAGTAAACGTGCAATTCTCGATCCCCTTAAAGCAAAGCTTCGTCCACGAAGCGTAAAATTACCTTAGGTAAAAAGGTTAGGGTACTTGTCTCTCATAGCAGATTCAACCTCCCAGGTAGCCTCCTCCACATTATTATTATTCCATAGAACTTTGACCATGTGAGTCTCGCCTCTACGAGTTTTACGCACCTTAGTATCCAAAATTTTTACCGGAGTCTCTTCATAAGTCATTGTCTCATCAAGCTCGATAGTCTCCGGATCCAAAACATGAGAAGGGTCACTAATATATTTTCTAAGTTGAGAAACGTGAAACACATTATGAACTCTTTCTAAGTCAGCTGGTAAATCAAGTCGGTAAGCTACCTCACCAATACGCTCCAAAATCTCATAAGGTCCAATGAACTTTGGGCTCAATTTGCCCTTCTTGCCAAATCTCATTACTCCCTTAGTCGGCGAGACGCGCAAAAGAACTTTGTCACCAACCTCAAATTCCACATGTCTGCGAGTTTTATCCGCATAACTCTTTTGTCGATCTTGGGCGGCTTTCATTCTATCCCGAATAATCTTAACTTGCTCAACCATTTCAGTAATCATTTCGGGCCCCAAAACTACAGACTCACTTATATCATTCCAACAAATAGGACTCCTGCATTTGCGCCCATAAAGCGCCTCAAATGGTGCCATCTCGAATTGTAGCCTGGTAGTCGTTTATTATATGAAAATTCAATAAGATCCAATTTATCTTCCCAACCTCCTTGAAACTGCAAAACACATGCTCGTAACATATCCTCAAGTATCTGGTTTGTTCTCTCAGTTTGACCATCAGTAGCAGGATGAAAAGCAGTGCTCATCTTGAGCTTGGTACCCAAAGATTTCTGTAATTTTTCCCAAAATATAGAAACAAACCTAGCATCTCTATCTGATACAATGTCATTTGGGGCACCATGGAGTCGTAGCACATGATGTATATAAGCATCAGCAAGTTGCTTCTTTTTCCACGTATCCTTCATCGGTATAAAGTGAGCACTCTTAGTTAGCCTGTCAATAATTACCCAAATCATGTTATTACCTTTCTGTGACCTTGGTAAACCAGCTATAAAGTCCATAGAGATTGAACTCCATTTCCACTCAGGTACTTCTAAAGGTTGTAGCTTCCCTTGAGGTCTCTTATGTTCACTCTTCACTTTCTGGCATATCAAACAACGGGCCACGAAATCTGCAATTTGCTTTTTCATCCCAGACCACCAAAATGCTAGTTTCAAATCCTCATACATCTTATCACCCCCCGGGTGAACAGAATACGGCGTCGCATGCGCCTCCGTCATGATCCTTTCTTTAATCTCCTTATCGTTAGGTACACACACCCTATCCTGAAATTTAATCAATCCACTCTCGTCGCGCTTGAATAACGCAGGTTCATTCACAAGCTTGTCCTGCAAAAATTTATCTCTACCCTGCAAATCCCTAACATCACTTATCAGATCATTCTCAACAGACATTACATTAGACGAAGCCCCTGGCTTTGCCATTTGGATCGCAAAGTTCAGGAACTCTTCCCGCAGCTTATCACGATGCATTACTAATTGTATCGTATGAAGGGACTTTCTACTTAAGGCATCAGCCACCACATTGGCTTTCCCTTCATGGTACTGAATTTCAATCTCATAGTCTTTAATCAACTCTAGCCACCTCCTTTGTCTCATATTGAGCTCCTTTTGTGTGAAGATATATTTTAAACTTTTATGGTTAGAGAAAACCTTAAAGGGTACACCAAATAAATAATGTCTCCAAATTTTCAACGCAAAGACGACAGCAGCCAGCTCCAAGTCATGAGTAGGATAATTTTCCTCGTAAGGTTTCAACTGCCTAGAAGCATAAGCAATTACTCTTCTGTTCTGCATAAGTACACAACCTAACCCATTTTTAGAGGCATCTGTATACACTTCATATTCCTCATTACCATCTGGTAAAGCTAGCACTGGAGCAGTAGTTAACTTTTCCTTAAGAATCTGAAAGGCTTCCTCACATTTATCATCCCATTGGAACTTTGTTGCCTTTTTCATGAGTGTAGTCATAGGTCTAGCTATTTTAGAAAAGTCTTTCACAAATCTCCTATAATAACCAGCTAAGCCCAAAAAGCTACGAATTTCGGTCACGGATTTTGGTCTAGGCCACTCCTTCACAGCCTTAATTTTAGCAGGATCAACCGAAACTCCATCCTTTGATACGATATGACCCAGAAAAGCTACTTGATCTAGCCAGAACTCACACTTAGAGAATTTTGCATATAGCTGTTTTTCCCTTAAGATGCCCAAAATAACGCGTAAATGCTCCTCCTCATTCTTGGAGTAAATCAAAATATCGTCAATGAATACCACAACAAATTTATCAAGGTAAGGCCTAAAAGTTCTGTTCATCAAATCCATAAAGACAGCAGGGGCATTGGTTAACCCAAAGGGCATCACAGTAAACTCATAGTGTCCATATCTAGTGGAGAACGCAGTCTTAGGCACATCTTCAGGCGCTATTTTCAGTTGATGGTATCCAGATCGCAAGTCAATTTTAGAGAAAACAGAGGCGCCTTTCAATTGATCAAACAAATCGTCAATCCTAGGTAAGGGATACCTATTCTTAATGGTAACTTGATTCAATTCCCGATAGTCAATGCATAACCTTAAGGTTCCGTCTTTCTTTTTCACAAATAACACAGGAGCACCCCAAGGCGAAACACTAGGCCTAATATACCCTTTTTCCATCAGCTCATCTAATTGCTTCTTAAGTTCTTTCATTTCCAAAGGCGCCATTCTATATGGTGATTTAGCAATTGGACCCGTTCCTGGCACCAAATCTATCTTAAATTCAACTTCCCTAGCTGGAGGCATTCCGGGTATTTCCTCAGGAAAAACATCAACAAACTCACTCACCACATGTACATCATTTAAGTCAGGATATTCGACCCTTAAGTCTCTTATATGACAGAGTATTAGTTCAGCTCCCCTAGATATATGATTCTTCAATTTCATCGTAGATATAAGCTTCACCCTAGGACCCTTAACACGACCTTTATAAGATACTCTCACATTTTTAGGCCCTCTCAAGGAAACTTTGCCTTGCCAACAATCAATACTAGCTCTGTGAGTCCCCAACCAGTTCATCCCCAAGATTACATCAAAATAAGGTAGTGGAAATTCTATTAGGTCTGCCTTAAAATCATGATTACCAATGACCACAGATACACCTTTATACACTCTTTCACAGTTTACTAAGTCTCCGGATGGCATAACAAAATCATAATTTACGATCTCACTAGGCTCTAATTTGAGTTTTTCCACAAACTTAGTTGAAATAAAAGAATGAGATGCACCACAATCAAACAGGACATGAGCTAAAACAGAGTTCACGGAAAAGTTACCCGAAACAATGTCTGCGTTTTCAGCTTCTTCTTTATTCATGACATAGAGCTTTCCGTGGGGTTTCTTGTTGCCTTGTGCCACATTCACTTGCCCTGTAGGTTTACTAGCTGCTGAATTAGCTTGAATCGGTGTAGAGTTCTTAAAATTATTAACTGACGCAGAACCAGCATAGTTGTTGCTCTTTCCTGGACTCTGAAACCGGTTGCTTTGGGTCACACTTGCACCAGCAGATCGTGCAACACACGGTTTACCAGCCTTCTTGTTCCTACATTCAAATTCACGATGTCCCGGATTCCCACACCAGTAGCATGACACTAATTTTCCTTCACAATCGACTCCTGGGTGGTCACCATTGCACACTTTACAGAAATAATGTCGGGTAGAGTCCCGACTTGTTACCTGACCCTTACTCTGCCACTTACTCGATGTTTCCTTATTTTCAGCCCCTCCAAAAGATCGTGACCTACTACGAAAGTTACTATTGTGACTGAAGTTACCTCTTTTAGTTGGAGTATCAGATTGACTCCCCTGAAACTCCTTCCTTTTGGTACCTACACTTCCCATTTCAGCCTCCATTTTCTGATAGCTCCTCTCAATATTAACAGCCCTAGCATAAACTTCTTTCAATGTAGTAAAGGTTTCACCAGCGAACCTACCCTTAATCTTCCAGTTCAACTTATCCTCAAATCTGGCTGCTTTAGTACGCTCCGTAGGCACCAACTCCTTAGCAAAGCGACTAAGTTCCACAAATTTGGTATAAAATTCCTTCACAGACATATCATCAGTTTGCTTCAGATCCCCAAAATCAGAAAGTTTTTGACTTTTTACATGATCGGGAAAGTACTCATACTCAAGCATCTCCTTAAGGTCATCCCAATCCTTCTCGTAAAGCGTGAGTACCCCTTCAGCATTTCTCCTCCTAACGGGTTTCATAAAATCTTCCTTTATTGTTTCCCACCAAATGTCAGCATCTTCCTTCAAATAATATACGGCTATTCTAGCCTGAAACTCCACGGGACACCCCACAGCCAAGAAAATTTTCTCCATCTCTCTAATCCAGTTATCTAGCTCATTTGGGTCCTCTTTTCCCGTAAAAGATGGTGGTCTTTTCTTTTGCACCGCCTCAGACATAGCGGTTACAGTAGGTGCACCATCCTGTTCATCCTCAGCCCTTTCATTCATGCTTTCTACCCTTGCACTTATACTCCTACTAACTGCTGTCATTTGTTGCACGGCTTGAAGAATAGCACCATTTTGGGCTACCATTTGTGCCATTAAGGCAGCCATATCAACATTGTTCTCAGGTTCTCTTCGAGGAGGCATTGTCAACTATATAGAGAACATTATTTTGTAAGCTCGATTAGTATAGTCTCAGAGTGAACAATAACCAAAACCATATCAAAGTAAACCCATCTCCTCTAAATTATCAAGTGTGACAAGTTTATTAGTTATCCAAAAGGCTCGAAATAAATTAGCAATGACTACTAAAACGCTCTTAAGGCAAAATTAGATGTAACAAATAAATATTCATATGCAATGCACCCATTCTACCCCACACTCTTTTTTTTTTTTTTTTTTTTTTTTAAATAAAATTGTTTTAAATTTTGTAAAACTTATTTTCTTTTCGTAAAACCATTGCTCTGATACCAACTGTAACAGCCCCAAATTTTACCGACCAAAACGATAAACTAGAGATGGAAAATTCACGGCTGTCACTCCACACTTAGCTTAAAATGCCAAGTGCAAGGTAAATACAGAGTCAATCTTTTAAAAACAAAATACATATCTCAAAACTTTATCAAATAATCAAAACGTTGCAGCGGAAGACTTAAGTCTTACAAAATCTAAAACAATAAATAAAATTCAAATCCGGCCAACAATATTATAAAATTATAAATAGATTAAAATGGAGTCTTTATTCAAATCTTTCCACGCTCGTACTAATCCCCGGATCCAGTATGCACCCATGCAGCATCTCAATTGTACCTATCAACTGTACCCAAAACATAAAAAGGTACAGGTTCCAGTGGGGGAACAACCCAAAACATAAGGACGTCAGCAAAAGCTGAGTTTTGAGAAAATAAGAAGAAATGATAAATTCACGGTAGAACAATATTATAAACTTTACAAGCTCCAAAAACAGTAAGAGAGAATTATATTCCAAAACCAACATTATCGTAAATCCAATACCAATTATTAAATCGTTAAAAGTCCATAACTTTCACCACCTGTGTGCCAGGGTCCTACCCTTGACACGGTCTAGAGGTATCACCTGTGCTTGGTCAGACTTATAAGGATGCGCATCTCTCACATTTGGGCGGTCGGAGGATGAGGTCGCCAAAGGAGAAAGTCTAACCCCCTAGCGAGTGGGGGCCGGTCAAACCCCACCCAAATGGAACTCGGGCCAAGAGTTCAGTTTTCGGGACGTAATCCCAGGGACGTCTCAGACGCACCTAAAAACCTGCTAGACCAACAGATCTCCCAGAGTCTGTCACAAAATTCCAAAAGACGGCTTGCGCCAAAATTCCAACGGGTGACCCACGGTCACTTAAATCAATTCTCAAAAATTCACAAAACTAATAGAAATTTATCGTTACCAAAAGTATATAAAAACAGTTTAAATGTCAACCGAACATGCTCTTAATTTTAAAAAGGGTAAAAGTCCTTACCTCAAAAACGACCGACCTGAGCTAAGCTTAGTACAAAAATTCTTTCTCTTCAAATCCGCAAGCTACAAATAATATGAAGTAGTTTAATAAACTTGCCAAGTAAAATTAGACGTACCACCATATTATACTAGCCTGCTATCATAAGGTCTCTTCCCCAAAACACTAACACGATAAACTCATCCCACAGTCATAAAACCAAAAATTCATCCCAAAAATTCATCCGAAGTTACTGACCAACTACATCAAGGTTTTAATAACCGAGAGGTTAAATACTGTATCAAAACCCAAAACCTCAACTCTGTATAATCATAACCCATTTTTTAATTATAATACTTTCTGAAAATCACACTACACTCATTAATGAAACTTTTACTCTTATTAGCTACTGCCAAGGTACAACCACCAATATATTAAACAAATATAGCAGCAAACTTTAGCCTTATTTGCCCCGAATGTCACCACATCACTTCTTGTGTCCACCAATTCAAGGATGTTCAAGAAATATTAAAAGTCAATTCCCCACTTACATTATCCAGAGACAAGCAAAACAAAACCTTAAATCATACTTGAGTTCATGCATAACACACAAGCGCATGGACTCCAAATTTGCTACCATGACTTAGATGCAAAACTACACCATCCAATTAACATATTATGGCAGTAGTCCAATTTGTCTTAATGATCATAAACTAATTCGTAACTTACACAACCTCGAGCATAAACTTCGTTAACCACCCAAACTCCGACATCAAAGTTCGAGACCCAGCAAGCTATGACCCAAAATCCCAATCAAGGTCAGTCCACAATCGGTATAAGGTACATGCCACCCGAAACACAATAGCAATAAACACGACACGGCTCGAAACGGGATTAAGAACATAATTTAGTGATTTATCAAACAAACTTTCAAAAGCACGATTTATAAAAATTTGTTGTTACTGAAAAACTAGATGAGTAACAATACCTTACTATTTATACGGCCGAAAGAGAGGAAAAAGGACGATCGATTACTAATCGTTGTTGGAGCCCGGCAACTGTTTATAGGAAGACGGCGTACAACCAAGAACGGGAAGGAAAAGGTTTGAGAATAGGAAACTGGTGAAAGAGGTGATACAGGGAAAGTAAAAGAGTAAAGTTGTATGAGCAGGAGGCCGGGTTATAGGGTTTTGACAAGGAAAACTTTATTTTCCTTTTTATTTTTATTTTCTTATAGGTTGGGTCAAGGTCCAAAACAAAAGTTCGGCTCTTAATTCAACTTTTCTTTCAACCTCGTTTTTGAATATTATAAAACCATATTATAGATATATATTTTTTTATAAAGTTTTACATGAATTAAAATTTTACTTTGTTCCAAAAGCAATATTAAATTTTAAAACTTTCAATTAAAGTTCAATATTAATAAAGAAAATGAGCAAGTAACTACTAGCGATAACTCGGAAATAGGTGGGGTGTTACAGAGGTGCTTCGTGTTCTAAGCATTCCTATTAGCTCTAATTAGCACCTGGATCAGTTGTATTGGTGGCCGACGAGAAATGGGGTTTACTCTGTTCGAACGGGTTACTGGCTCGGCATGGGTTTGGCAAGAGGAGCGGATGTTGGTGTGGTGCAAGGAGTTGGTGACAGGGTATGGAAGTTTATTTGGGGGTTGAATGTTCCACCTAAGCTTATACATTTTATCTGGCGCGCTTGCTCAGGGGTTCTTGCGGTTAAGTCTAACTTATTCCGTCGACATTGTTGTCCCGACGATATCTGCCCTTCATGTGGTGTTGATTCCGAGACAGTGCTGCACGCGTTGTATCTTTGCCCGAGTATTAGGCAATATTGGGAGGCGAGTGGATTTGAGGAGCTTCTATCTAATACTGCCACTACGTCGGTCTCTTCGTGGGTTATTGAAGCTATCGAGTTGTTGCACGGGGATGAGAAGGGGCGTTTTCTTGCTATGCTTTGGGCAATGTGGGCGATTCGGAATGACAAAATTTTTGAAGAAGAACAACGGTGTCCTGATGTAACGATTTTGGGTCTTGTGCGGATGGTAGCCGAGTACCAAGGCTATAAGAACGCTTGTGTGGGGGGTGGGGGACGAGTGTTAGCTGCTGATGTAGGGTCAGGGGCGTGGTCTGTGCCGAATGTGGGGGAGACGAAAATTAATTGTGATGCGGCTATGTTTGATGGTGGTGAGGTGGGCTTAGGGGCTGTTGGTAGGAATGCGTTGGGTGAGATTGTTTTTGTCGCGAGCAGACGGTGTCGTGCTGGCTGGTCGGTGGATGTGGCGGAGGCGAAGGCGTTGGAGTTTGGGCTAGAGATTGCTAAGCGGCTTGAGATGGAGGTGGTGGTGCTCGAATCTGATGCTCTTAATGTTGTCAAAGCCGTATCGAAAAGGGCTTTCAGTCGCAATAGTCTTGGTATGTGTGTTTCTGATATTTGTCGTTATTTTTCGTTGTTAGCAGTTAAGAACATTTGCCATGTAAAACGGGGAGGTAATACGGTCGCTCATCTTACGGCTAGAATATGTCATATAGCCGGTGAGGAGAGGATCTATGTAACCGATTTTCCGACTCCCGTCACTAGTTTGGCGGAGCTCGATTTAATTTAATGCCTACCATGTTTCCCTTCAAAAAAAGAAAATATAAAATTTGATGCACTAGACCAAAAAAAAAAAAAAAAAAAAAACCAAGCCTCCCAAACCCAAGCACGATCACAATCCAGAACCCACAAATCAACAAAATTAATTACACACATCCAATAAAAAAGTCAACAACCCTCATCACCCCCCATAGTACGTAAGTACCCTCCAAACCACACCCAAAATCCCTAAAGCCCTCGTAGTAGAAGTAAAACCGTAACCTACTTTTTCAAATTCTAAAATAAAAAAAAAAAAAAAAAAAAAAAGGAAAGAGAGTCGACATTTAAGTTTTTTCGCGGCAACGGCTTAAACACTAACCTTGTTTCATTCTCTCTCTTCTTCCATCTTTATAATATCAGTCTTCGTCGTCTTCCTTCTTTTTCTCTTTCTATCTCTTCCCAGATTTCCTCCATTATTCTCCATTAATACTTCTCCCGTAAGCTTACTGTTATCACTCCTTTCTTTTTATTTTTCCTTTTTATTCTTTTTCTAATGCAATGTTTAATTCAATTTCTCCTCCAATTTTTTTTTGATTTTAGGGTTTTACATCTTCTTCCGCATTTCATCCCCCCTTTTTTTGCGATTTCTTTTGTTGATTTTTCGCGGTATATTTCATTTCCTCAATTCCAATTTTCTGTATACGTTTTTTTTAAAAGTTTTTATTATTAATTTTTCAAAATTTCCTTGGAATTTTGATTTTTTGAATTTTTAAAAGTTTTACAGTTTAGTTAGTCGTTATTTTTGATGGAAAAATTAACGTTATATGTTGATTAGATCATGAATTTTTATACGTTTTCTGAAATTTTGCTTATTTTTTGATGTTTTTTATTAAAAAATATTAAAAAAAAATGTCACAGTGCTTTGATTTCTGTTGGAAGGTTTTGGGAATGTTTGTGATGATCAATTATGAGTTGTGGGAAATGGGTTTTTGATATTTTCTTGATTTCTGATTTTTTTTTTAATGAGCGGGGTTTTTACCAATTTTTTTAAATCAGAACTTAATTTTAATTTCATATTTAACTTGTTAGAGTGTAGATGGCGCCGGTGAAGAAATCGAAAAGTATCAATAAAGGATTTACTGTTCCGTATGATTCATCTTGTAGCAGAGATGAAAAATCCAAACCAAAGGTAACTTCAATTTAAAAACTCGATTTTTGTTTAAAACTTGTCTCACAGTTCCAATTGCAGTAGTTTTTTATTTATTTTTTTGGTTGTTGTCACTTTAGTTAGGATTAGTACCGGGTTATCAAGTGTTATCTTGTCTTTGATGCTGGTTTTAGAATATATGCGTTTGGCTCTTCAGTGACGATCAATGACGAACAATGGGTGAACGAGGATTTATAGTTAGGGGGTGAATACCTCCTGGGACCCACATTATTAGTGGAGTATGGTAAACTAGAACCAAATTGAAAATTTACCTAAAAATTTCAAATTTTTTATTGCTGTGTGGGTTGTTGGGTGGGAGGGAGCCGCCCCTGATTAGTTCTGCAACTGCCGAAGATATCCATGAATGGTGTCTTAATGGTGATGAATGCATGGTTTTTCTGCTTTGTATGCCTATTTTTGGGGTCAGACTGCCCTGTGAAATACTCCGTATGGGTTTCTGGCGTGGCAGAGCCAGGAATTGATCCCAGTGGGGGCGAACGGGTAATGGTGTAAGGAGAACTCAAAACATGTAGCAATATTTGAACTTAAAACTTAGAAATTTCCGAACGCCAGTGGCGCTCGCCCGCAGCTACCCCCTAGATCCACAACTGGTTTCTGAAGAATGCTACATTTTTAATGACCTTACCCTTATATTGTGGTCTTGGTAAGCCTCAAACCTTAATAAGTCGCCTGTGTATTGGTATCTCGGCCTATATTTAAAACCATGACTGCAACCCCATTTACAGCGTAGCAACCAAGATGAGATTGTGACGACTGATTCCCTTTTAAAATTTAATACTACGGCTTTTTGGCAATTTATGCCCTATTAAAATGAAAAAGATGCTGAAAAATTGGGGGAAGGAGGGGGGCTTGGATTCCAGTAGTTTAATGACTCGTGTTTTCAAAATTCAAGCAATATTGTTGTCTAATGCTACAGAGTGTGTGCTATTCATTGATTTTATTGAGTATTGAATGAACGTTTAGAAATCATGTCCTTTGACAGTACAATGTTTATCTGATTAGTAGAAGTGGTTCGTGTGCTTACATATCATCAGCTAAAGCTAGATGTTCTGACTTCTGAGTTCTGAGCTTTTAATCTCTTTCAAAGTTTTTCAAAGTCTAGAGGCTTTTCCTGATGCTAAAATCTTGTTGTTTAGTGATTCCCGGCAAGGTTACTAGTCTTATCATTTTTGGTTCTTACTGGTATATATAAAGCAGCCTGACTGGGATGACTCTTTAGGGGAACTTTAGTTTGATGCAGTATTTTGGTGTCTTTTGACCAGAAACGGAAGTTATCTGATATGATTGGACCCCAATGGAGTAAAGCTGAGCTTCAACGGTTTTATGAGGCTTATAGGAAATACGGCAGAGATTGGAAGAAGGTATGTATATTGTATATAGTACTTTCCCTTAGGATTTAGCTCTTTTGTTACCATTATGGATCTGGTTCTGAATGCAGTGGAAATATATTGATTATTGGTTATTTTTTCTTTTAATTCCTTGATCTTTGTTTATTTTTCTTCTTGCCACTCAATTTTAGGTTGCCGTTGTTGTGCGTTCTAGATCTACCGAAATGGTGGAGGCACTCTACACTATGAATCGAGTAAGTGTGCTTTCTGTATCTCATGATGGTAACTGCACTATCTGCAAATAGATTTTTCTTTCTGCACTTACTGACATGTTCAATATTTTGTTACTTCGTCACTGATCCAAAGTAAGGCTACTTATTTTAGATTAACGATTGAGTATTCCTTAAATTTCTTAGTCTGAGCAAAGGGGGTAATTGTATTATTTTTGAAATGTGTCATTTGCATTTTTGTTACTTTTCATATCCGCTCAAGTCCATTTGAGATTAACGCGAGACAATTTTAGATTGGAAAAGATACTGTGGGAATTGATATGTCCTAAAAAAGTAAGAAATCCGTAGTATGGTCTATGTTATTAGTGGCATCACAGTTATTTTAGAAATTCCAATTGTTCTATTTATGAAAAGTTGAAGTATTTTGTCGAAAGACATCACTACATGGAAGGTAGGATGATTGTTAGTCTGGTTTCTTGTGTTTGAGGTTGCTTGTTGTTTGTTTGTTCCAACACTTGCAAGTGTAGTTAAACCATACAACAACAACAACAACAACAACAACAACAACAACATCAGAGCTTTAATCCCAAAATGATTTGGGTCGGCCGACATGAATCATCCTTTAGAACCGCTCATGGGAGAACGCACACCTCAAAATGCGAAAAAAATAGCAAAGGAAAAGTGAAAAACAAAAGGGGAGTGAAACATAATACAAAAGTCAAGGTAAACTTATGGGTTTTAAAATCGAAGTCCGGATTTCTTTTGCAAAAACTTAAAATTTAATACGAGAATAAAGATTAAAAGTTAAACCATATGCAAAGCTTTTGCTGGGCACTGGCAGTATATTGATTTGAATTAGAGATTTATTTATAGCCTTTTTTCTTTTTATATTTAATAGTAAAGAGGACCACTAAAATATAAACTATATAATATATCTTCTTCTTGCTGAGGAAGTAAGTTGTAGCTTTTTCTTCAAAGCTAGAATTTGGATTAGTGTTCGTTGGTTTGTTTTGTCTTGGTTGTTTCCTCACTTCTAGTTAAGTAGGGCTGTTGGACCTTCACATGAGTGTATTGCGAGTATGGCTCTTTTCCTTTTTAGTAAAATTATCAGTTATCGAACATAGTATGAATTGAGTCTTCTTTTACGCTAGTTGTTTTCATGGTCTAAGTACTCATGGAGTCCTGTCCAGTGCTTTTTTCTTTGGTAGGAGTCACTTCATCAATTCTTGAATGTAAGATCATTCACTTAAGATGAAGCTATAAAGCTTAGTATTCATGTTGGTGTATTGGTATTAAGGCAAATACTCTAGTTTAAGCGTATCATGTGAGTGATAAATCCATGTTACCATAAGGTTCGTGTTTAGACTTGGTATGAGGTTATATGCATTGGAATGCTTTGTTTAGGTGAAAAGGCACGCGTAGCATAAGTCACAGTAAGGCGCTATTTAAAACACCCGTGCTCTCTAAGGCAGGTTTTGTGCCTAGTGCAAATCCGCTGTTGCGTGATTCAAACCAAATTAATCTTAAGACTTCATTCTGAACTTTGTTGTCGTATTGCTTCATGTTTGAATCCACTGGTACTTTTCTACGCTGAGCACCCATGGCACAACTAGTGAGACACACTACTATGCAATTTCAATATTCTTTTTCTAGCTTGCATTTATATTCTTCTCTTTCGGCTAACTATCACTAGCCTTTACTTCCTTTACATGGTAGCTTCTTTCACACCAGAAAACTGGCATTGTTGCACCATGTTAGTTTGACAAGTCCAAGCTTGTTTGTAAAACAGTGCTCATCTCGTGTGAATGAGGCACACATGAGTCTTGCGCCTTGGCTGGCTCACACC
Source organism: Silene latifolia (assembly GCF_048544455.1). Lineage (NCBI taxonomy): Eukaryota > Viridiplantae > Streptophyta > Magnoliopsida > Caryophyllales > Caryophyllaceae > Silene > Silene latifolia. Next base: position 214,955 of record NW_027413129.1, on the reverse strand, counting down.
TTTTAGAACCAAGATGGAAATGTATATTGTAATGAATTGTACAGCTGGCCTTTTGTAAAAGTTTATGTCCCTTTGTCTTATGAGTTATGTGTATTCGTACTTCTTGAGTTTTGCTTTCTTACCATTTATGACTATGAAGGATCAAATTCTAAAACATCTTTCTTCTTTTGATTTTGTTTTCTAGGCATACCTATCACTGCCAGAGGGGGCAGTTTCTGTGTCTGGGCTCATAGCAATGATGACTGATCACTACAATGTGATGGTAATATCTGATTCCAAGTTTATTGGTCGTTCCGAAGTTGTATTGCCTTTCCCATACCACGTTCGTAACGTCTGATAAGTTCAGTAGCTTGAATCATGAGCATTTGAGGGAGATTAGAAATAAAGAGATTTGAGTTTAATGTCCTTTTCTGGCACTTATTGGAACTAATAATTTTGATTACCAGTTGAAAGTCTTATTTGGTATATTTTTGAGGAATTTTTTTGCATAAACTTTAGGAGCGGATCTATTCATAGCAAAATAGAACCGCCATTGGGAGTGGCGTTTCGCTTATAAAACCGCCACTCCCAATGGCAGTTTGCTCTCACTTCCCACACCAAACTCCGATCCTATGTGGACACCATAACATTAAATAGTTTCATTCCCAACCCAATTTGTTAATAATTTTTTTATTTAACACCATTTTGTAAAAAAAAAACCACTTTTTGAATTCAAGCTTTGTATAATTGATTCTTGTATTTCCTTGATTTATAATGCATATTGTATTGTATTCGCATGGAAATAATGGATTGATTTATCTCTATAGGATGGAAGTGGAAGTGAAAAGGAAACTGAAGATATAACGCTTATGGCTCGTAAAGTGCAGAAACACCAAAAGGCTAAAGGCCGACCTGACTTTAAAAGACAGGTGTCTTTTCAGCGCCAGTCCATCAGTTCAAGTGATAAGTTAATTAGAGAAAATTCCTCACAGCGGCCGTCCACCAGTTCAAGTGGCAGAGGCATATCTTTCCCGAAAATGTTTGACGGTATTTCTTCTCTTACTTTCTTACTTATATGTTTTCATATTTCACTGAGCCTGTATTAGCCCTGATTCTCAGGGCACCCTTGAGCACCTATTGGGGTTCCTTATCAGCTTCAACTTCAGTTCATTTTAGTAAGAACAATTAAACACTTTTGATAGACGAGAATATTAGAAAGTTCATATATCATAAACTAAATGCCAAAATGTATGTTGGTAATACAATATTATACTAAACATTATTGAGATAAACAATATGAGAAAATTACCTTTTTGGATTGCTGGTTTTTTAAAAATTACCAATTTGCAAGCACTTGTGGCTATCCTAGTCGACTAATGATACCTGATAACACTAAACTTCACTTATGCTTTTGCTGAAATCTAGGTATCCAGCCAAACTTTCCTGTCAGAAAAAGGACACCCCGTGTACCAGTTTCGCAATTGGATAGTCATGTAAATAAGATGCCTGAAAGATCAGTCATGAATGGGAATGATGATGATGAGCGATCTCATAGAGTTCCATTGTTAGCAAAAGCAAAGGAAAATCCAAATTTGGCGCGTGATTCAGAAACAATGTACAAAAGAGTTGAACATTTCAGGATTTCACAAGCGTCATCTTGGGAAAAGGTAATTTCATGCCCTCTGGCATGGTACAGCTGCTGTTTTTTCTTAAAGTATATGTGTTGTCTGTGATGCTTGGACTCTTCACCTGACCCTGAGGATCCGGTGGACAGGATCCGGACACGGATCCGGACATGGATCCTTGACGGATCCTTCTATGAGAAATCGGTGTGAGAGTGTTTTGTTTTTAACCTCTGTTTTGTATAGCAGCCCTATATCAAGAGTGATCTTGACATGAATTTAATGCTGTAATAAAGTCTTCATGCATGTTAAACATGAAAAAACTACTTTTCCTTTCTTTTCTTTGACTTTTTTAACTAATAATCAATTTATTTTCAAAAAAATAAAACATTAGCCGAGTCCAAATTGAAATTAGGATCCTCGTATCCAAGTCCTTGTTTTTGAGATTTCAAGGATCGGACCCTCGGATCCGTGTCGGATCCTCGTATCCGAGTCCGAGCATTACAGTGTGTTGTATCTTGTCTTGTTTATTAAAAGAGTATGTTTGCCAATATCTTGATTTTTATTTTTGATGAGAAGCGCTTACAATTTCTTGTGGTGAAGCCCAAGAGTGACGGCCTCGGAGCAGATGAAGAATCTGTGGATGATAGTTTGGGCAGCTATGAAGATAGAATGGAAAAAAAATTCAAGAATTCTGTGGATTCAAGGTCTGCTTTGAATGATTATAAGAGAGGGAAGAAGGAAAAGAAAAAAGAACTTGATGCTTCTCAAGCTATTATGTTTAATGATGTACGCGACACTCATAAGTTCAGTAACAAGGGACCAATGATAAATGAAGATTCCGTTAATGAAGGTGTCCAAATTGGTAGATCACATTCAGGTCATAGGAAGAGAAACAAAACACAGATTTTCGAAGGTATATATGCTTTCATCCTCCTTTGAATAATAAAAAATGACTTGTAGTGGCTATGCAGCGAATTTAAGCGTCGAAGCTTTAAATTTCTCGTGCTTTGTTGCTGGTATCTAAAGTTTTTTATCATGCTGGATAACATGATAATATTAGCCGTTTTGTCATCCATTCTATTTATAACATATACCTAAATATATTTAGAAGGTACCAACTAGAGCTATTGTGTGTTCAGATTTGAGAGTGATTATTGAAACTGTCAGATTATTTGTGGTTTAGCTGCATTGAAACGCTTGGTATTATGATAATTTCGCGTCTCAAAATCAGGCCACCTGAGAACTTCCTTTGTTGGTTTTTGTTGATTATTCTAGGGAAGTATGTAGGCTATTTTATTACTGAGACTTCTCAGTGGTGTTCCACGGGTTCCAGTGACCTTATTTGCTTACATTTATTTTTTCATTTTTTGACAGATGAGCGAGTAGCTTGTGATGCACTGCAGACCTTGGCTGAAATGTCCTTGCTGATGCCGTATCTTGATACAGAACCTGGTAACACATTATTTGTTTTGTTAATTGTATTCGCTTTATGATCTTTATATGCAAGAAGGACGTCGTTACTCATACAAACTGCTCTCACCATACGATGTTTCTTGGTGCTTTGTTCATGTTTTCAGCATCCCTCTTCCTTCTCTGTTGTAACCTGCTACCATATATGTGAATACCCATAAAGAGCGGCTTAGTTAGCTTGTCATATGGAGTTCACTTGCTATTTTCTCCTTTTCCGGGCTTTCTTTTGTCGGGTTTCTTTCGTTGTCATGGTGCTAATAGTGAAAGCATCAGTAGTATACTACTACTGCTATTCCAGCTGGTAGTTTACATTTGGGTTTGGCATGGAGTTTTAGGAGAGCAAAAACAAGTGGGTTTAAATGTACAATATGCCCTTCACCCAAGACCCCGCTGCCCACTAGTCAAGCCTCCCTCCCAGCCACCAAAGGAGACCACCCTGGCATCAAAACAATCTTTACTTAACCACAGCGCCTCCCACGTCCACTGAAAGATCCAGCTTCAACCACCTTCACACCATCATTAACCACCTTTGCATTCCTCCTTCAACATTCTTCAAACCAAGCACCCAAGTACCATGCACACCACCAAAATCACCATTTGCACCACCTTACTCACCACCTTTAACCACAACTTTTTAGCCACCTTCTCACCCCTACCCTCCTCACGTCTCCCATTATCACTACCTTCACATCTCTACCCAGAAGCATCTGAACACTACCATCTGAACATCAACCACCACCATGGAAGAAAATCTAGGAGGGGTGATCGGGAGTAGAGGTTGGTGCTAGGTATGGCAGGGGTGGGGAGGTTGTAGTGCATGCTTTGATAGTGGATGAGGTTGATGGTGTGCTTTTTGGTGGCAGGAGTCCGGGAACTCAAGGTGGGGATTGTGGAAAAGAAAGGTGGTGTGTTGCTTGTGGGGGAGCTGCAGAGTTAGGGTTGTGGTTGGTGGTAGCTGGAGGCAATTTTGATGGAGATTAGAGGCTGGGTGAAGGGGGATATTAGCGAGTCAGTTCTTGGTTAGGATTGATTTTGGGCTGGAATGTAGGGGTCAGCATTTACTACTAGGTTCTATCATGCTTCAGTTTCAAACATCATGCTGAAATGTAGGGATTAATATTTAAGACAAGGCTCTATCATAGTCCAGTTTCTGTGTTTTGTCTGTTTGTGTCCTCCACCCTTTCTGTTAATTGGTTTTAGTTTCTTGAATTTTCAGCTGTTTTTGGGCGAGTTATCTATTTATATAATCTTGCACGAGTTATTTACACATTGCACAAAAGCTAATTTAAGAAAATACGCATGGGAGTGTTTCCTCATTAGCACAAGTCATTGATTTAATGTGGCAATCTTCTATGAGTGGTTTTCATTTGGCAATCCACTGAACAAGACATAAAATTATATTGCTAACGCAGCTGAAGATGCTAGAGAATCTGTCGCTGGACGGTACTCCTCTGCTGATAAAGATGCTCAATTTGATGCAGCTTTACAAGAGGATAGCCCTGTACCTTCTAAGAAACGCAAGCCCCGATCTTCAAAGGTATTTCCTAGCTTAGTTGTTTTTGCTGCTTTCATTTGTCTATTGGTAACATAGCATTCACTGACTGGGATGAGTCCTTGGTACAGAAGGTTGAACAGCACCTTGATCATTCTGAGAAGCAATTTGAAAAGGAGGTACAATAATAATAATTGAAGATTCTATTTTTTCCCCTGCTGTTATGTAACTGGTTGGCAATTTCTTTTGTGAATTCTGGACGCTATTTGCTAGTGGAGATTTCCTGTTGATTCACTTACTTAGAATGTTTTAGGCCTGCTAGTAATGAATGCGAGTATCAGTTTCAGTTTGATGCATATGCTCTTCTTAAACTTAATCATGCATTTTATTAGGTTTGTTATTTGAATTCTATTTTGTTACCTTTGTCCACTTTTTGTCTGTGCTAGTGTTTGGCCAAATGCGGTGATTGCAGTGTCTGTTATTCTTTGTTAATGTTTTCAGATATATGGTTCTTTATTTTTTCATGTACTTTCGTTGGTGACCCTTTGGTGATGACACTTATCACTTATCATTTAGCATGCTATTGTTTTTTTTTAATCTGCGTGCTGACCTAGTGGTGTTTACAGACGTGCATCTGATGTTGGAACCCTTAATATCTCTCAAAAGTTTTCAGCCCCATCCTCTTGTTTTTGGTGCTTGGTCTTCCTGGGATGGGTAATCTAGGCACACGAATCTTTTTATGTCCTGGTAATCATTAGAGCCTTAAAGGTGATAAGCGATTGCATGGTTGATAAGGGGCTTATTTTAGTTTATTTGGGGTCGATAAACAATCCTATATAATGGCTGAGATTTCTTCCCTAGGACCTGTTTTACTTTTCTTTCCCTAGGAAACTCATCTCTATAATTTCAAATCGATGCTTTGCTATAATCTCAGTTCCGCTCATATATGGTAATCCACATTTCATAAATGCCCTTCCCTGTAGTTTTACAATTTTATGGGGCATTCGTCAGATCTCCAAATGGAAATTCTGTTTTTACGTAGGAGAAGGATGAGTTGCTGACTTTCTATTTTTGATAGTTTACTTGATGAAAATGCAAATGTTGAGTTTGGAAGGATGATTGTGCTGGTATTTTCGCCCTTTGTCATTCTTAACATTAGAGCATGATGAAAAGGCAATTTTAATAAGTTTGCTCTGAGGATTATATATGTTGCAAGTGTGTGATAGGTGGACCCATGGATGAAAGAAATGGCTGTTTTCATGGCTTGTTTTATTTCTGTTCTGTGAAATTGATTTAGCAAAGTTATCGACATGACATTGGTATCATTTGACAGATCTTTGCTGATGGAGAGGTGAAGTCTGGAGATAGTAATGTAGATTTATCTGCTGTCTCCAAAAGACGTAAAACTTCAGTTAGGTCTCCTGATTTGTCTTCTAGCAATGATCAACACATGGGAGAGGCTGAGACAGTAGTATCCAGTACGCAGGTTCAAGCTTCTAGCCATGTTATTGAACCTACAAGACGGAAATGTAGACGTAAGAGAGACAGAACTATCCCTCAAAAGGATAGAAATCATGCTAATGGTGTTTTTTCTAGTCAATGTTCTTCTTTGTTCCAAGGAAGCGTGCAATGCGCTAAGGTGAGTGGTTGTCTAACATTATTGCAGTCATTCTCTGCAAGCCACAAGAATTTTTAATCTTATATTACTGAAAATGTAGGAAAAAGTTTTGCACTGTCTATCCTGGCCTGAGGTACGCAGGTGGTGTTCATATGAATGGTTTTACAGTGCCATTGACTACCCTTGGTTTGCTAGACGAGAGTTTGTGGAGTATCTAAATCATGTTGGACTGGGACATATCCCAAGACTTACTCGTGTTGAATGGGGAGTCATTAGAAGGTGGGTATCCCTCATTTTAATTCGACAGTCCATTGTTTTTGGTGTACATTTGTAAAGTTTTGCTGAGGTCTATGTGATTGCAGCTCCCTTGGTAAACCTCGGAGGTTCTCTGAACGTTTCCTACAGGAAGAAAGGGAGAAACTTGAGCAATATCGTGAATCTGTTCGGAGTCATTATGCTAATGTTCGTGCTGGTCTTGGTGACGGGCTTCCTAACGACTTAGCACGTCCACTATCAGTTGGCCAGCAAGTTGTTGGTATTCATCCGAAAACGAGAGAACTTCACAATGGCAGTGTCTTAGCAGTTGATCATCACAGCTGCTTGGTCCAGTTTGACCGTCGAGATTTGGGAGTAGAGTTTGTCAAGGTATTCATTTGCTCTCTAGTGCTCTAATGCCATGATTATATAAGTGCTTTCTCTGGCCAGAGTAGTTTTAAAATGAGGTATATTTTTCACATCATATTTCCGCTTAAGAAAGCAGAAGGCAGGAACATTGCGTAACCCCTGACTGACCCTTGATATTAATAATCCAGTAGTGCAGGACCATGGGTGAGCAGTATGTTTCTGATCCTTCATACAAGGTGTTATACCCCAGTTTTTTCTTTTCATAGCATATTCCAGATTTTTAGTATCTTTCAAGCAAAAGGAGATAACAACTCATGAAATCTTATATCAAATAATCAAATCATATGATTGAGTTAGATGGTGTTTGACCACATTTAAAAACTGTTTTTTCAACTACAAAAGTAGAAGTGAGGCCAAACAATGATTTTTAGTAATGTAGAAACAGTTTTTTTAAAATCCTTTTTTCTAAAACTAGCCCCTAGAAACAGAAGTAGCAATTTGTTACTTCTGCTTCTATTTCTACAAAAGCTTTGTGAATATCCCTTGATGCAACTATTAAATAATAAAATATCTCCCTTAATTAGAATTTTTCTCCTCTTATAAAAGAAGTCTTTTCATTAATCCTCCCCTCACGTATTCTACTCCCTGCACAAATAAATTGTTTCATTCATTTTATATTTTTATTATATTAATGGCTTGTTATGTAAATGTTATTATATTTATAATCTTCCACAAGTTATTATATTTGTTTTTACAATGATTTTACCGCACTTGGTTTACTTTTTTCTTATTATTTGTTTGTATGATGGTAAATTCTATGTCAAAGGGTACAAATAGTTGAATAATTACAAAACTTATCTTAATTTCAAAAATATAAATTTTTACTTGAATATAAAATTAATATGGAGGAAATGTAAATTAAAATTAATATGGAGTAAATGTAAATTAATTAAAATTAAAAATATTTTTTTTAAAAAATAAACTAGTTAGACCAAACATGTAAAACTAGTAAAAAGCAGTTTTGTAAAAGTTTGGCCAAACACGAGCAATTTTGCGGATAAGTAGTTTTGGAAAAACTCCTTTAGAAAAGCAAAAGTTCTTTTGTATAAGCAAGGCCAAACATGCTCTTAGTTACTTGAAAAAACTTGTTTTAGCTTCTCAATAACTGTTCTGTTTTTTCTATCTTTATGAAAGTTTATTTATGTTTTTGGGTTTGTTTATTTGTTAATTTCCGTTAACCGGCAATACGGGCATCCGGCACCCTATATAACCTTTGTTTTATCGCTAACCAATGCTCTCATTTTAATTCTAAAGCCCTGAGGATGTTCTTCCAATAGTGTGGAAGAATCATTGAGAAGTTTTGATATGTATAGTGCAAATACTCACCTTCATTTGCGATTTGAAAAGCATTAAAAATCATTTACTTGTGCTTCGTGGCAGGATATTGATTGCATGCCTCTGAATCCAGTCGAAAACATGCCGGAATCTCGAAGGCAACATAAAATGTTTTGTGATTACCGGCATTCAAAATTACCAAAAATCAATGAAGCATTCATGTTGGCCTCAGATGAGCATATGCAAATCCGGGACCCTCCTTTGCGTGCTCCTCCATTCAGCCCCGCAATTGCAAGTGATGTGAAGGCATGTTCACAGTTTCTTCGATTCATACTTCTTACTTCTTAGCACCTGCATACATTACTTCCTTGACTGATGTGACGACTTGTTCTAGGTTCTTTTTGTTCCTTAATATATATAGAAGCTAGTCCTTTCAAAGCTCTAAAAGAAACTATGGGTTGGTAGCAACTGATTGTAAGTGATCTGGGTAGAAAACTTTCTTTATTTTTAAAATGTTTGATTAAGTCCATGATGATTTACAGTAAAATTGGCGTCCCTGATTAGCTGTTACTTCTTTATCACCATTGATCGGAAGGTTTAAGTGATTGGCATAAGCAGTAGTCAGGACTGTTATATTAGCCCCCGTGTGTTTCTGTAAAGATAATGTAAGAATGATTAGTTAAATACTTGAATTTTAGCATGCTTTTAAGATGACATGATTGACCATAGCGGAAACCAGCTCTAGAGTGTTCAAATTACAAAACCACTATTGACATGAAAATGTTAAACTTAGTGAACCACTTGGAAGTTGGAAGTGAGGCTTCAGTTCATCACTACTTGACCACCTAGAGCACTTTCCAGGTAGAAGCCATTGGTTTTTGTGAATTTTCTTGTTTAGCCATTTATTGCGGCACGGGAATTTCTTGAAGATCAGATTGCTCCCTTTGAAGTTCTCTCTTACTCCCCCTCCCTGCTTCGATGTGTTTTTGACATCTGTGTTTCCCCCTTTCTGTTTCTTGCAAGTTATTTTCACTGGTACATTCCGTTTTGTTTTTCTCCATTTTTACTATAATTAATCTGACTGTACATTTCTTTTGCTTAAAAACAAAAAGCTGCATATTTTTTTTTTCAGATGGGCCTTGAAATTCAATAATTTGTTTTCTTTGTTGAGGTGCAGTTTTTGTGATTAGCAGTTAATTGGTGGCCTATGATACGCTTTTGTGTATAACAATGCCGCAATTATTTGATTTGTTCAGGTCAAGCAAGTATGTATGAACTCGCACTTAAAGGTAGCAGGCGATGGATGTCCACGGACTCAGGAAACAACACAAATTCAAGATCTAGCACATATGCAACCAAGAAAAGCCGATGTGATGCCTAGTCCATGCCTTACCCAGGGTTTGGCTACTAAGGTATGGTTTCTGGAAAACATTTAGTGGGACAAGGGGCTCAAGCTGTTGCACATTGTAGCTACTTGATCAAATGTAGATGGCTCAATCACGTTTATAGTTCACTTCTTGAATGTCGATTGTAGCAACAGTTTTGTGCATTTTTAGTTTCTTATGCTCTGCTTTACGAGATCATTCCATTCTTCTTACCAGATAGTGATTGTGCTTGACAAAAAATCCTTAAAATTAAGTTCTCTGAAATAATTTTTTTTTAATTATTATTATTCCATCAATTTGCGTCAAATACAGAGATTGACATTTATTCATCTTCTGAGTTTTAGGATTTAATTACCTAGCCTGTGTTCTGAGAGGTTGTTTTAGAGTTAGTGCCCGCTTTTGGTTTTCCTCATTGTACTGAGCCTTTACCTTTTTTCTTCCCTTTTCCATTCAGGTCTCTGGTCAGCATCCTTTGGCTAATTCAGATTGTGTAAATGGGACGTTACATACTTCAGATAGTTCTATCTTTAGGCGTGAAGAAGAAACTACATCTAATGTAGTTGAAATTGTTCAAGGATCAATGCAGAAAGCCCAAAAGATGGTAGATGTCGCTGTTAAGGTTTGAAAATCACCTTGCATATTTTTTGTTCTCTGCCAAACTTATGTCCATTTTTATGTCTAAAAGAAGCTATGGCTCAGCTGTGAGATTTGAAAGTGTTAGCTTGTCATTCCTACTTGGATATTAAAAGTATCTGGCTTCACTGTTTGCCTTGGCCTCAATACTATCTCATCCATTTCTTCTGCGATTTATCTGTATCACGATGTCGTGGGAATGAGCGTTTTTTCTGACGAGTCTTCTATGTTCTAAAGCTTTAGATTTCAGTAGAAGTATATGTGTGCAATTAATATGTTTTATCTTAACTCTTAAGTAATTTAATTCAATGGGCATGGTAGGGTAGCACATCGGAGCTTAGCCATGAAAAGTCATTTCTGACATTTGATGAGTCACGATTCATGAGTATAATATTTGTCTTAACAATAGGTCTTGGTATAGACGGGTGGGGCGAACAGACGGGTAAAGACCTCTAATAAAATGGGTAGGGGGGACAAGGTGGGGCACCCTCATATGCTTCCCACTTTATGGCAAAATGGGTCATTTGTGAGGGAAAATGGTATCCGTCTATACGTATAGACGGATAGTGCCCGTCTATAATAAGAATTTGTGTTGTCTTAATTGTACATTCATGCTTTTTTTATTAGAGAAGGTGCTTTGTAACATACTCCAGTTCTCTGGCAAAGTATGATGCACTTATTGCAATTGTACTACTGGTTAATTGTATCCCCTTGATGATTATTACAGGCGATGTCTTCTATGAGAAAAGGTGAAGATGCATATGGACGGATCGGCGAGGCTTTTGATGCCTGTAAAGCAGAACGTGTAACTGATTGTCGTATGTCGCCTGTGATGATATCTTCGGACACAGCCCAGGGAGGTTTGACTCCTCAAAACGCAATCGCATCGTCCAGTTCAACTGCTGCATGTGATCTGCAAGTTCCCTCAGAACTTATATCTTCATGTGTTTCTACATTACTTATGATACAGGTAAATTATACTACAACCATTACAAGCTTCCTAGCCTTTCCACCATGCGTAAATTAGAAAGTCAAGCCCCCTTATGCGACAAGAGCACCATGTCGTATGACAGTCATACTGTTGAGGAATTCTTTGTTTCTATTATTAATACTATTAGAATTAAACCCATATTTATCATATTATCTTTTTAGTCCTCATGGTCTAAAGAGGCGGTCTCGTTAAAATAACTAGTATGTCAAGTCTGGTAGACATGGCAAAACAGTTACTCAGGTCACGGTTATAATGAATTCGAGTGAGGCTCGATATAGTTGGGTTATTTTGGGTATCAGTGAATTCAGGCTTGTGCCTATTAAGGTTTTTAAACCAGTGGTCATCATATTGAGTCCAAGTAGTCATTTCGCGTTACTATGGATAAGGTTTTCTTTTTGTCGAACAAATTTGTCTTCGTGTTGTACATTTCAGTTTCAACTCTACTTTCTTTTAGTTAAATTTTTGTTTTTACTTTGATAGTGTCAATTTCGGTCATTTTGCCAATACTCTTAATGGTTGAACGTCCTGTTGTTTTACAAATTTTCCAACTTCACATAATATTCGAATAGTGGAAGCTTTCATCTCACCTTCTTGTAATGATTTTCAGACTTGCACAGAACGACAATATCCACCCTCGGAGGTTGCACAGATATTGGATACCGCTGTTAGAAGTTTGCATCCCTGTTCGTCTCAGAACCTGTCTATTTACAGGGAGATTCAAATGTGCATGGGTAGAATTAAGACTCAAATACTAGCGCTTGTCCCTTCATAGAATAACACTTAGGAAGGGATTGTACATGAAAACATTAGTTGACTCTAATAATTTTTGTAGCTTGCTAACCAAATGTAACAGTACGTTATCAATGGAAATTATCTCAGCGTTGTTTATAATCTCTGTACATTGGGTGGCTTCAAGTTTGCGTTTTTTTTATTATAATTGTGATAGTTTAGTAATTATATTAACTGTTTAGTCTATCGTAGCCGAGATAATCTGTGTACTGTAGGCTTTTGGAGTATAATGGAGTAATAAGTTGATGGTTGGTATACTGGGAAACAAACATCTTAGTTCGTCACTGTGCATGGGAAGAGTTCTTGTAACATTGGAGTATAACGGATGGCTGGAATTGGCATAAAGGGCCGCGGGCTGGTGGGCGGCACGGCTAGGCACGACCCACGGCCCTGCCTGGCCCAGTGAGAAAATCGAGGAAGCACAGGCACGACACGACTGGGCTTGAGATGGGCTCCGACGCGATTTTCTTCAAAAATCCGTGTCCAGGCATGGCACGGCCTAAGCACGGTGGAGCCCGGCACACACTAGGTCCGGCAGGCCCGGCCCAAAGAATAGCCCATTGATCATCATTTACTAAACAAAAAGTACACAAATATTTAATAAAATATATATTTAAACCATCAATCATCATTTATTAAACAAAATGTACATTAATATTTAATAAAATATATATAAACCATTAATCATCAATTATTAAACAAAAGGTACTAAAAATATATCAATTATATAATATTTTTTTTAAAAATAAAAAAAATATTAAAGCACAGGGGCCGGCCCAACGACTAGACACGAAAAGCCCATGGGCCAGGCACGGCCCAAGCACGAAAATGGCCGTGCCTTGAGCGGCCGCGGGGTAGGTTTGGATCAGTGAGTCTGGCACGACATGGCCCAATGAGCCCAATATCCGTGCCTAGGCCGGGCCAATTTTGGAGGAAGGCACGACAGGCCGGCCCAGCACGGCCCATTGCCTACGACTATTGAAAGTTCAGTCCAAACAACTTTCAATTTTTTTTTTCTTTTATTTTGGTCAGAATGAAAAAGATTACACTAGACCATAGCTGGTTTAGCTATGGAGCATGCAATCCTGTTAAGAGCCCTAGGACAATGACTAATAAATACATGAGAGTTTCACGACTAGTACAATCTTAAATGAAAAATGAAATTGTTTTGGTAATGACAATAAAAAAACAGGAGAAACCAATTGCACCTCAACTTCTGATTGGATCGTTGTTGGGTATATGGCAAAGCATATTGTCAGCATCTGAGATGAATGATACAAAAAATTAATAGGTCTCGCTTCCGTCACAAACTTGTGACAGATATCGGCCGTCACAAATGAGAATTTGTGGAAAAAAAATAATAACGACAATGATGACGTCGATAATAGAGTCACTGTATTGATCAGGGTTTGAGACAAACATCAAGTATAGACGAGCCACAAGTATAGACGAGCCACTTGCAAAATAACAATTGAAAGGCGATATCTGATATGAATCAACAAATAAGAAGACTTCGGCTTCCACTGTACTTGGTCAACCACTCAGCCAGTGCAACACCAGAAAGGAGTTGACATAATTTCTGGTTATAAAGGGGGAACGAAATAAACTTGCATATCTTAAATTTCCAAAATCATTTTTTTTTTCTCATTTCTTGCTTTGTCTCATAAAAACAATGGGGCTTGAGAGCACGATGCCCACAGATCAATCACAGACTAATATAACTAACGAGGCCATTGATCATGCAGTAGTCCATAGTGTTGTACTGGGTCCTCCAAGTTTTGGAGTGTAGTACACAATGATGACTCCAAATTGTCATTTGTTGACAATTGTGTAAAAAGCCACTGAAGTGCATTATTGGTGATAGCAAAAGTCCAAAGTGGTGGGGGAAAAGTTGGCATCAAAGTCTTCATTGATAGGCGCATGAATTGTGCACAAGGAAAATGTTGCCCTTGTGTACATACCCCACGTAGAATCCTATCCCAAGCTTTTCCCTATAAAAGGGAATGAGTGCAATGCAGTTTAGTATCCCTCAATTCTTATAAGTGAGTTATAAGTGTAATAATAAGAAGCGATCTTTAAGTCTTCTTGTGATATTACTCTTATCAGAATCTCTACGAGTGTGATCAATAAAATCTTAGTGCAACCGCAGTGAGGACGTAGCCAATTTGGTGAACCTCGTTATATTTGTGTCCCTTTTATTCTTGTCTTTATTATTGTGTGTGTGGTCAAATATATTACCCTACGAAAATCCCCTACAACCCAGTATCGAGAGTCGGTTGGGCGAGTAAGGGTGAGGGAAGAGTGAACCACAAAAAATTCACAATAATGGAAGGAGGTAAAATCATGTTCGATAAATTCGACGGAAAGATTTTGCTTTCTCGGAAAATGCAAATAACCGATTATTTGTATTCGAAGAATATGCATCTCCCATTGGAAGGCTCTAAGCCGGATTCCATGGAGAAGGCCGAGTGGGAAAAATTGGATAGGCAGCGCTAGGTGTGGTCCGGTTGACGCCGGCCGAAACGTTGCTTTCAATGTGATGAATGCGACAACGACGGTTGACCTGATGAATGCCCTGGAGAACATGTATGAGAAACCATCTCGCTACAAATAAGGTATTCCTTATGCGTGACCGTTTGGTTTACTGAGATGCATGAAGGAACCACAATGGCTGATCATATTAATGATTATAATGTGATCACGAGGCAACTTAGTTCGGTAAAAATAGATTTTGATGACGAGATAAAAGCCTTAATTTTGTTATCCTCGTTACCTAGTAGTTGGGATACTACATCACACGCAATTAGTAGTTCGCAAGGACAAGAGAAGCTCAAGTTTGACGAGGTACGAGATCTAATTCTGAGCGAAAGTATTCGCAAGAAGGAATTAGGTGAGACCTCCGGAGTCAATGATGGGAGTGGTTTAGTTGCAGAGGGTAGAGGGAGGAAAAATTATAGAGGTGGTCATCATGGGAGATCTAAGTCACGAGTGAAAGGTGGCCCGACTTGTTGGAATTGTGGTGAGAGTGGACATGTCAGGAGGGATTGTGTGAATCCTAGGAAAAACCGAGAGCAGCGTAATTATGAGGATGGTAGTACGGCGATAGCTGTTGAGAGTGAGGGTGATCTTTTGGCTGTGAGTGTCGAAGATCCGATGGAGTCTTGGGTGTTAGACTACGTGTGTCATTTCACGCTACCCCATGTAAAAATTCCTTTCATAAATTTATTGGTGGAAGGTGTGGTACCGCTTACCTGGCGAATGGTAAGGCTATGCCAATTATGGGAAGAGGTGATGTGAAAATCCCGACCCCGGCGGGGGTAGGTGGGAGCTTCTGGATGTCATGTTCATCCCGAACTTGAAAAAGAAATTGATATCTGTTGGAAAGCTCGATGAAGCAGGCTACAAGGTTGTCTTTGAGGGGAGTTCCTGGAAAATAGTCAAGGAAGCTATGGTATTAGCTCGTGGGACTAAGAGTGGAACTTTGTACACCACTGCAGGGTGTTGTGACACGAGTAGAGTAGCTGCTGGAGGGATGAAGTCTCAAATTGTTTCACGAGACTTGTCGCGGGATCCGAAAACTATGCATAGTGGGCCTTACACTAAGCACCGTGTGAGTAAAGTCGGTGGTTTGAAGGCGGAAGGTGGTCCGAGAACGCACAAGGTGAAACTGGCACGCTGGGATGTGTGCGGAAATTCAAGTAGTTCTGTGGAGGCACGAAAGGGTGTTTCGTTCAGGTGGGAGTGCACGCCCCGAGGAGCGATGGGTGAAAACCGACATGTATGGTTGCCGTTGGGAACAGACTTGGATGATAATGGGTCGAGGTTGGACTGTACCTCGATTGGGCTCTTGCAGTCGGCATGAGCGAAAACGCGGTTGTATTAGGTGGATCGGGTGAATGAGGTGTTTTCAGTGGTACCTCCAAAATTGTCGGAGGTGGGAGATTGTTGTACTGGGTCCTCCAAGTTTTGGAGTGTAGTACACAATGATGACTCCAAATTGTCATTTGTTGACAATTGTGTAAAAAGCCACTGAAGTGCATTATTGGTGATAGCAAAAGTCCAAAGTGGTGGGGGAAAAGTTGGCATCAAAGTCTTCATTGATAGGCGCATGAATTGTGCACAAGGAAAATGTTGCCCTTGTGTACATACCCCACGTAGAAGAATCCCAAGCTTTTCCCTATAAAAGGGAATGAGTGCAATGCAGTTTAGTATCCCTCAATTCTTATAAGTGAGTTATAAGTGTAATAATAAGAGCAGTCTTTAAGTCTCTTGTGTATATTACTCTTATTGTAATCTCTGAGTGTGATCAATAAAATCCTAGTGCAACCGCAGTGAGGACGTAGCCAATTTGGTGAACCTCGTTATATTTGTGTCCCTTTTATTCTTGTCTTTATTATTGTGTGTGTGGTCAAATATATTACCCTACGAAAATCCCCTACACATAGTTGTCATAGAAACTAACCACATCACTCAACGTAATGATCCCCTCAACACGCTTGCTTCCGGTGCAACACCAAAAAAAGTTGATGTCATTTCCGGTTATAATAAAGGGGAATGAAAATCATTTTTACTACCTCGTTTTAGGAGTGTACCAGTTTTCAACACTCGCCAGTGAACATGCAGTTTATAGACTATACATCTCACATCCATACCACTAACTGACATTAACACTCGACATGCTTCCCTTTTTTGCGAACAATGCCTCATATAACTTCAAACGCTCATTCTTCTCTGCCAACTCACTTGCCAACCTGCTGATTTCTTCTTCTCGAACTGCAATTTTATACACACTCTTTTAAAATTACCTAATTATAGAATAATATTAGAATTTTTTAACGAAATTTACCTATTTCTATAAAATAATATTAAACGACAAGTTTAAACAAGCAACTATCTATCTATACAATAACATTTAACGGTGAGCTGAACAAGTGTTTTGTTGACTCGTGGCAGAAAATAACATCCCGATTAAACCATTGTTACGGCTCCCCTACAGTTATGGCTGTTATCACTTAACTGCATATTAGTTAATCTAATCCAAGCCATCCGTTATCTTCAGCGGTCCAGATCAACTTTCAAACACCGATGTCAATCAGTGAACCACCAACACCATTTGGGTGCCATTACGACTCCGGCTTAGCTACCAAATAAAAGCTAAACCGTGCAGCTAAATTCAAGACCCAGACCTTTTTTTTTTTTTGGGTTTTTCTACATAGTATCCTCATGTTTTTCGAACTCTATATGTTACCCCTCTTAGAAAAACATCAACAGCGCCCCTCTTTTTATAAAAACATCAACAGCGCCCCTCTTTTTTATAAAAACATCAATGGTACATTGGTACCCCTGAGGTATATAAATAACCCTCAACCAAGACCCTTTCGTTTATTCCGTCACTTTATTCTGTTAAATTTATTCGGTTAAATACGGATGGTGCCATGTTGTTGCCATGTCATGTTGGTGATACAATAAATTACTCTTTAGTATTTAAAGGGACACATAAGCATTTAATGGATCAAATGGACGGAGTAATTGTCATAGCTGAGAGTTACTAATGAATGTTAGGGGTATCAGAAAAGAGAGGTACCATGTAAAATTCGAAAAAACATGACAATACAACGGTAGAAATACCCTACTTTTTTTTAAATAGACAATGGCTGCTGGAAAGGGCAGCCACCGTCACTGTCACGACCACCACTAATACGCCGATTTCGCCAGCAAATAAAATCGACACCTTAATGATATTTAAGGCTCACAAGTTTATGCAGAAGATATTTTTTCTGGTGTTGCAGGACACCGGAAAATTTAACCCTTTAACACTGCCTCGAGATTCTTGTGCGGATGATGTGACAGTGAGGCTTGCGTCCACTGTGGTTGTTTAATGGGTTGCTGTTAAACGCTAAAGTGGGGTGGTAGCAACTACGAGGATGGCGTCTATGGACTCATGGAGGTAGGCAGAGGCTTGGTGGTCAGAAGCAACAAGAGCGAGAAAGATAAGTATAATTGTGTAGAAGAAGCCAGATGAAATGAAAGCTAGACGTGGGCAAAGTGTTGGTCGAATTTTCATTTAACGGGCGAGATGTACACGGATGGAATATAGATGTTTCACAATTTACCAAACACTTTAAAGTGCTACGGAGTGTCAATATAATAAAAAAAATTCACCGATATTCATATACTCGTAGGGATAACAAGTAAAGGATTCGGATTTACCTGCTAAAAGCTTCTCCAGGACCTGCATTTCTCTATTCTGAGTATTGTCCAGTAGCTCATGGTGCCACTGCTCAGCTTGGTCCTGCTCACTCTGAATTTGTGTTAATCATGTGCTTCAGCTTATTTTCCTGCTTTTTCTCGAGCCGCGCGATAATCCAAGCTACGTTTAAAACCAAAACAACTATTAGCAGACCATACAAGCATCATCGTGAATTTCTTCACATAGTTGTGATTTGATAATCTTGCAATTGATCTCAAAGAACCCGAGATTCCCAAGCAATTATGACTCAAGCTGGATCATCCACGAAAATAAGAGACTCGATCCCAAAGTATTTCTTCTATATAGGTCGTCTTTCTATTAGTTTGGGCGCTGACTTGTAAAAGTTTATCATAGCTTTGTCAAGGCAAATGAGATGACTGCACCACTTCAATAATTTATGGAGTCTGTTGAGATCATTTTAGTTAAAACGATAATTTTTTTCCAAGGCGGCACAACCTTTTGATGAAGATTAATCCTGGTGAGCATTGGCTATCTACATCTTCTATTACTACAGTATTTGTTAAATTTTGTATTTTAATTCATTCATTGAAACGTGGTATGACTTTTTATCATCTGACTAAAAAACTTGCACTCTCTCTTTGTTGCAGATTCGTGGAGTGTCAATCATGTTCAGGGACTGTTCAGTTCAAGAAGTCGGCCATGGTATAGTGTGTCAAACACGGGTAAAATATATAAGCGTCAGAAAAGTACTGATATTTTTAGACACGGAGACCCTCACTTAAAAAGAGCAGCTTAAGTAGTCAGTCACGGTGTACTTTTAAGCTATGTTACTCTGACTTGGGTCTTGGGGTACGAGTGTTAGACATGGGTACATATGCTAAGCGAGAGACTCATTGACAAATTTCAAGACTTGAAGGCCCTATACTGAAATGAAAAAAGGGGTCCAGGGACACGTGTTCAAAGCCAAACTACACTTCTAAACTTGAAATCATCCAAAACTTTTTGAAGTAAAGTGGAAAGAAGTACATGCTTTATAAACTCTCTTAATCTACCTTTGTAGGGTGAGGCTCACTAGTTTAGCTCTTCTAGGAGGAGTGTTAGGATAGTAAATGTCCAAACGACAAGGGTACAGTCCTAAAAATTGTGGCGTGTCGACACGCGTACGGTCCTTAAAGTGAAAGGTCAAAGTGACATACTCTAGCTTTTAGGAAATTGTCTAGCTCCCTAATGATTGATATCAAATACAATCTGCAATCAAGTTCACCAAAAACCAATGAACCCCACGCTATATCTCTACGTCTATCCAACTTCATTGTGCCTCTAGCGTCATCCCAGACTTCGAAACACCCTGGTGGTGGTGGATCTGAAGATACCAAGGAAGGTGTTTGTGTGGTGGGTCAGCGTCAATGTCAGCCGTGATAAGGTCTTTGATTGTTGGTTTATAAGAGAAGGGAGAGGGAGTGTGTGACACCCATTTTTCGAGGAAATTAATGGAGGAAGAAAAAGGGGAAGTTACAGTTGGCACAAGTGACAACGGAAGAAGAAGATGATTGGTATAAGAAAGCAAAGGTAACCCACAAAAACTGGAAGGTAACCGGTAATAACCAGTTAATAAGAGGATAGAAGCAATAGAAAATCGGAAATCCTTTTTCACATACGGATTTTACTCTTTCACTTACACTTTTTCATTAACTTTCAATACAATACCCTCTTACCCAAACCTAACCAAATTACCCCTAATATCAATATTTTACCCTAAAATCTAATCTAATTGCTCAGAGATTTGAACCATTGATCCTACCTAAGTTTCTCTAATTAGTCAAGTAAGATAAAGTTTAATCATAGAACTATACAAAACTACTCCTGGGTTTATAATAAATCAAAAACTAAGCGAGAAAGATCCCATCTTTGGTGTGATGAGCAGATCTTATGTAAATGTGAAATTGTTGAATCATAATGGACTATGCCTAAGAGTTGTGAACGCCTGAACGGCCATGAATGTGGAAAATGAAGTTTAAATCTTTACAAGAGAGAAATACTGATATATAATTTTGGTAATTTGTAGGGATTTTGGAGTGTATTGTTACAAAGTCGGAGGATGGTTTTGCTAATGAGTGCATTGAGCAATACAAAATGTGCTGAACTTTCATGGTGGACATGGTCTGTCCGAGGTCTTCCATAGTTGGCGCTGGGGTAGTCGGATCAAGGGGAGCGGGGCAGGTACGGTCGGTCGGAGCAAGGTTTGCCGGAGAGACGACCGTCGGTAGTGAAATGAGGTGAATAGAAAGGGTGGATAAAATCACATGAGTTAGGGAGATTGAAAAAAAATGACAAGGATAAAATCGTAAAAAACGTATGTGAAAAAACACAACCCTAGAAAATAAATGATGGTATTAATTCGATTATTTTGAATTAAACAATAGGCGAGATTATTTTGAGAAGGCCAGTGATAGTTTGGATTATTCTCATCAAATAACCCTTAAAAAAGGCAGTCAAGCAACAACAGCATTACCCAAATGCCTCAAGGGCTGTCGCAAACAGCTAGGTAAGTTGGGTTTGTACGCAACCTTACACTTGTGTTAGAGCAAAAAAAAGGCTGTTTTGGGATGACCAAATACGAAATTGAATTGCAAATTTCATTCAACAACAACAATAAAAGCAAAAAGTAGTCAAGACTGCCGTAGGCGGAGTTAGTAAAGAAAGTGTTGTCATCCAAATCATTAGCATCAGCCATAAGCTGTTCTTTTCCAGGGTCTAAACAGGGATTCTTGAATAAGCTATTGTCAACTCCCGCTAATTTGGTTGAGGTCGTGAGGGGGCCTCTCTTAACCACCCGCGAAGGGTGACGAAAAAAATCTGTAGACCCACTTGCCTTGCAGGAGCCTTCCCGTAGAAGGTAGTAAAGAGAAACAGAGTCATTTACAAAGATGGAACCATAAGGGAAGCGGAGAGCCAGTTCTTGCCGGGGAAGTGAGTCCCACTTCTGGGTGTCCAAATTAAAGATGATATGATAGTACGAACTTATGAAAACCCGGCGACCTACCACAGTGGCCTTAAACTTTGCACCCTTCCACTCAGAAGGGTCAAGTGGAGGGTCGGCGGATTTGCCAAAGGGTCGAAGAAGGATCATAGCGCTCAAAGCAGCCAGGACGCCTGAAAGCGCGCAAGGTGGCACCAAGGGCGTAGACCATCAACAACAAAGACGCAAGGAGAATCCTTAGGACCATTCATGGATGCCAGGGTGCGCATTCCTTGGTCGGGATGATCAGTGTCGAAAACCTGAAACTGATAACTTAGGTTGCTAAGATGAGTGGGGGGAGGCAGAAACGAGTTGGAGTGGATTCCCCCTAAGAAGTAGATTTTTGAGCCAAGGTTGACTAAGGCAGAGTGTTTCATTAAGGTGCTCTTATCCGGCAACGTTAAGACAGGAGAAAGAGGTATGAAGCCCTGTGAATCTATCATCTTGTCGTAGTCGGATAAATCAATTGGTGGCTGAATTATGTATAGTGAATGAGACATCTCCGGACGACCATGCTCCACGGACATGAAAATTGTTGGTGGCCGCTCCATCAAATTTCCTCCAAATCAAACTAAGGGCTACACATAAATAACAATCAAACCAATTGCTACACATAAATCCACCTTTACTGAACAGGCTACCATTCAAAAGAAATACTCCAACTTTGATTAAACCATTAAAATAAATATTTACAATTTTACAAAGCCAAAAACCTTAATTGAAAATTAAACTACTACATGAAGAAACCAACGAAAATAAAAAAAGGAAACGAACAATACGAATGAAAGAGACGATATTACCTTGATTGAAACACGATCTGTTCTGGGCTGTTTGGAAATTAGGGTTTACTCCGTGCAAAATAAAAACAACAACGGGGGCGATGATCAATTGGCCACTACAGCTCCCAAAGGTGGCTTATCGTCCATGGGCCCTGGATTTAACCCCTCTCGTCATCAAAAAAATAAAAAAACTTAAATACTTAAGTTTTATATTGAAAACTTTTAATTTTAAGTTGAAAATTTTGAGTTTTCTTAAAACCTTAACATATATAAATAGTTAACTCACCATTTTAACTGACCCACATACAGAATTAAACATCTAAAGGTTTTAACTTCAATACTTCCAATTTTTACTTCAAAACCTCTATGTAACTATGACCAAAACTCAAGTTTCTATATTGCTTCTTTTGATATAAAATTAGAAAATTGCTTTCTTTTTGTCAAGTTAGCTTTTTACATTAATGGTTGCGGATTTTAGTTTGGAAACTAAGGCCCTGTTCTTTTCTACGCTTATTTTCAAATTTATTTTAGTTCAAATTTCACTCAAATTTCTCTATTGATTCGATTCATTTCGATTCACTCCATTCATTCGATTGATTCACTCCATTCGATTCATTCGATTCACTCCATTCCTTCATTATTCATTCGATTCACTTCATTTTCATTCCATTAAATTCAAATCATTTCAAATTTTACTAATTTAAATAATAGTTATTATTAATTTTGTTAACAATAATACTATTTTGTTAATATTAATATTATTTATTATTATTATAATTATAATTAATAATATTGTTAATAATTTATTTATTTATTTATTATTATTATTACTATTATTACTATTATTATTATTATTATTATTATTATTATTATGATGATGATGATGATGAATATTATTATTAAAATGAATAATAATGTTATTAATGTTAATGTTAATGTTGTTGTTGTTGTTGTTGTTGTTGTTGTTGTTGTTGTGGTTGTTGTTGATATTATTATTATTATTATTATTATTATTATTATTATTATTATTATTATTATTATTATTATTATTATTATTATTAGAGAAAATTGTTGATTACAGCCTTTTATAAACCTCATTTTGAAAATTACAGCCTTATATAATTTTTTTTGAAAATTACATCCAAAATATTACTTTTCTTCTAAAATTGCACCAACTTGAGGTTTTTGGTGATTTTTGATGATGTTTTTATGATGTATCCTTTATTATTTGAGAGCCTACTTACCCAGATTTCTTACCTCTCCTTAACACAAACCAATTAATCACCCCAAACATCATAAAAACATCATAAAAATTCACCGAAATCCTCAAGTTGGTGCAATTTTAGAAGAAAAGTAATATTTTGGATGTAATTTTCAAAAAAAATTATATAAGGCTGTAATTTTCAAAATGAGGTTTATAAAAGGCTGTAATCAACAATTTACCCTTATTATTATTATTGTCGTTGTTATTATAATTATTATTGGTATTATTATTAAAATTCATAACATTTATTATTAATATTATTAATGAGGCACACCGAACCGACTTGACTCACTTGCCAATACGGGGTCTTAAAAGTCAACACGCTTGCCAACATGGTTACATATTCGCTTGGTACCCTACGAATCACAAATCGTTAAAAGCGAATTCTATCAAGTTGATTACTGAAAATACATGTAACACATTTTCTATAAGCGAATCGCGAATCGGAAGGCGTATTCATAGCGAATATGGTAACCGTGCTTGCCAAACCATCATTTGAGGTACACATAAAACCTATAAATATCTCACTATTCACCAATCAATGGTAAAAACTTCTCACCAACAATTTCCTCTCTCTAGAAGTAAGACTACTCGAGCTACTACAAGAGGGCACAAAGACCTTAGCTTCAAGCAAAGTCCCGACTATCCACCATTACCGTAAGGCATCAGAGAAGGACCTTTTGCATACCCTCTGAGGCCTTTGTTACGCGTGAAAGATCCATCCGAAGAGAGCAAGCATAGGCTCGAGATGCCATATGAGAGTAGGGCGTTGACTCGACCTGAATTCGAGCAACGCTTACTTGAGTGTTTTTATTCTAAATAATTATTTTACTAATATCATTATTAATATGACCTTATTATTTATTATTGTTATTAAAAATATTATTAGTAGAAAAATACTATTTTTTCATTATTATAATTTATGATTATTCATATATAATATTATAATTTTTTTCTTATAAATATTAATTTTAGTATTACTATTATACTATGAATATTAATATATTATAGTTGATAATAACAATAATATTGAATACTATTATTATTATTAATATGATTATTTCAGTTCAATTCACTTTTATTCAATCCCAGATTTAGTTCAAATTCATTTATTGATTCACTCCATTCGATTCGATTGATTCACTCATCGATTCATTCATTCGATTCATTCGGTTATTCGATTCGGTTATTTCAAAATTCTGGGCTTGATTGATTCGTTCACTTAAAAAGCCAGAAAGAACAGGGCCTAAGTGTTTTAACTAACAAATTGATGGCTTTGAAACAAATATTTGTGTGGAGGAATAATATAGTCTATGTATGAAGCCAGAGTAAGGACTATAGAGGCAGTGGAAGGAAAACAAGTTGAGTACTTGAGTGATTGAAAGTAGAAAAGTAGCGTAGAATTGTCAGTGGTAGTGGGGATATTGTGGATTTCTTTTAATTTTTTCTTTTTTATTTGTTGGGCTTTTAGTTGTTGGGTTGGTCTTATGGTAAGAGACCGTTCTACTTAACAATTTGTGAAAAAAAAATAACTCTTCTATAAAACCGTCTAATATTATAAAACGGGTCCAAAAGGAGAGAAGCCCAATACTCTAGAAAGAATGAATAAATAAAAGGAAGTAATTGCCTAATACTGCCGTCAAAATATATATACCGTCAAATAACTTACTAAGAACATTTGACTTTAACTATGCACGTCCTATGACAGTTGGTAATGCTGAGATTCAAGAGAACCTAAAGAATAAAATTTTGTAATCTGATGATTTGTAGCATTTTTGGGATTATTGCTATATGGGGCTTATCTCCTTTCTTCTAGGTATATACTTTAGTTTTCAAGTTAAAATCCTCTAGTATATCGTCAATTGTCAATTCTTCGTAATTTTAGTACCTTTGAAATAGCTAAAATTTAAATATACGAGATCTAGTTTTTATTGTTAAATACAAGGTTTTCAACTTAAGACATTGATTCGAAATTATATTCTCGAATTTAGGACTGTCACCTATGAGTTTAATCATAAACTTATAACACGAGTTTTTGAGAAAAAAAATTGTGAATCTACAATTAGAATACTCGTAGTCTTTAAATCCAGAGCCTTAAGTTGCCAATAAACATCTTGTTTTTAAATTACACCCAAATTTTCTGTTCATAACCTTTTACTTATAAAATTATACCGTCAATTTCTCAACTTTAAACTTGCAGTTTCAAACTTAAAATTTGACTTAAAATTTGACTTTTGGGGTTCATAGTAATTAACTGAGTGAAGACATAGAATACTTTAAACCAGAAATTTAATTTTAGTCTTACAAGCTGATTTTAGTTTATAATCAAATTACTAAAACTAATTTAATAGTCCTATAGTTTTCAACTTAAAATCTCAAGTTTTCAAAGTATGATGCTTGATATTTTTCATCGTAAATTTACATTTAACTTTTGATATTATACCTTACTCAAAATAATCAATGCATTTTTTCAAAAGAAAAAAAAATAATCAATGCATAATAGTATTCTTAGAAACT
The DNA here is from genome assembly GCF_048544455.1 of Silene latifolia. Taxonomy (NCBI): domain Eukaryota; kingdom Viridiplantae; phylum Streptophyta; class Magnoliopsida; order Caryophyllales; family Caryophyllaceae; genus Silene; species Silene latifolia. The sequence continues at coordinate 189,224 of NW_027413129.1, read as the reverse complement.
CATATTCTCAACTACTCAGCTTAAAACTAAGACTTCTAATAAACTCATAACCTACAGTTTTAACTTCATAACTTAGAATAAAACTCATAACTTAAAATACCCCGTATAACTTTCAAAGTAAAACGTAAGTTTACAACTTAAAACATTAAAATAATACGGAGTAATACCAAAGGGACGGACCCTCAAATTAATATCCAAGTTACTATAGATGGATTACTGTAGTAATGAAAATAAGGTCTTTGTTTAGTAGCCTTAAAAAGTCTTTTGTAATTGAAAAAGTAGTAGAACACCAAACACAAATTAGAGAGTTTAAAAAGTCTTTTGAAAAGTCAAAATCGATTATTCACCCCCAAAAGGAGAAGTAGATATTTACTACTTCTACTTCTACTTTTACATAAAGAACCAAATAAGCAAACAAAAGTTGTATTAAAGTAGTTAGGTCAAACATAGAAATTTTGTGAGAAATCGCTTTTACAAAAGTATGGCCAAATAACTAAAACTTTTCCGAAAAGTAACTTGTGAATAAACTCCTTTCAAAAAGGAAAAGTCATTTTCTATAAGCAAGGCCAAACAACACCTAAAAATCTCGATTTCTAGGTTAAACTAAACTTGTTTTGTAGCCAATATGAGATTCGAACCCATATCTTATGTTTTACACATGCTCTTCCATTTGAGCTAATTGGCTTTTTTTAAAACAAATTTCATTTAAGTACTCACTTGTTCTGCCATTGATGCCTTAACTTTGTTAAGCTTTCCATCAGTTCATCATGCAATAAAAGAAACTGACATCAACAAGTAATTATGCCATTATGGCAAAATCTTTGCTAAATAATTACTGGCATAATCAATTCGGGATGAAGTAAAAAAGTTCAAAAGTAGATTTCAATGAAAATGATGAAACAATTACTGACATAATCAATTCGGGATGAAACAAATTATACTAATACAATGCAGTTGATACAAGAAGAAATAAAAATGGCGAAACAAACCTTTGTTGTTGAATTTTCTGCTTTGTTGAAAATAAAGTAGATTCTAATGAAAAATTGAGCGAGTTAAGGGGGTTGAGACGTAGGAAAGGCCATCAATTGATTTTTTTTACAGATGTGATTGAAGATTATAAGGATCATAAGTTGCATAGAACTTGTGATGTATAAAGGGTATCTCTAAAAGAAGAAATTTAGGGAAGTTATAAGTTACAGCAGTTGTGGCTCTAAATATTGGTGTAGTAATCAGTTTTTTTCCACTTTCAAATCAGAAAAAGTTTATAAGATGGGCTTTATCTTATTGTTGGGCTGGTCTTATACGTTAAGACAGTCCTTCCTAACAATTTAAATAAAAACTTTGTGGTATTGCGGTGTAGTGGCGGCCCAACCAAATAGCCAAGGTGTACACTTGCGGAGTCATAAGGGGTGTTATAATGTAATACCACGTTTTTCTTAGCCCTGTTAATCGGCTGAATATGGCTTACTCGGCCGAGTAATACGTCGTGTGTCTGGTTAGGCTACAGTCCAGGAATACTCGACCGAGTATGGTAATACGCGACCGAATAAGGGATACTCGGCTGAGTATTCTTAATACTCGACCGAGTATCCGGTCTGACAGGAATTATTATTTCCGCGGTTTGATTAAAGATGATTAGAGTTATAAATTACGATTAACAGTTTCATTTTTCACTTTTACCAAAATCTAAAACAATTCTACGTACTCTAATCATCTCTAATCTCTCCCCAAGATCATTGATTGTTTGTGAGTCCTTGTTTATTTCTCTCTTGCGTCGATTGCGCCGGTAAGTCACTAGTCTTACACCTTTTTTCAGTTTTGTCTTTTAGAGTTTTACCCTAGTATTGAGAATTGGGGAAAAGGGATGTTTGCATGTTGTGATTGGATTATTGTGATTGTTGTTAGGTGGAGAATTTGTAGAAGAACAATTCTAGCTTCTATTTATTGACTCGTAATCAGATCTGTGCCAAGCTAGGGTTTCGCTACTCAACTTTTTTTTTGGTGAAACTGTGAAAATATATTAATTATTGAAATAATAAATGTAATACAAAGTCACCAATGTATAAACATAACCATTTTTGAGCTAATACATTTGCAAACCGGAACTAATTATACGAAGATTCCCAAGGTAAGTGAAGAGCCTTCAAATCCCATTTCCTCTCTCGGAATCTCCCTTGAATGTCATGCTTCACCTGAGTAATAATGTAGCGAGGAGCCAAGACTCGAGCTTCCAGACAAGTAACATTCCTAGCATTCCAAATATGGTACCACAAAGCCACAAATGTTGCACCCACAATTTGCTTCTTCATCGAGAAAGGGCATCTCCAAGTTAGAAACCAATCAACTACATTAATCCTAGAAAACTGGATGCCAAGCCAAGCACTTAGCAAGTCCCAGCATTGCCTACTGAAGATACATTCATAGAACAAGTAAGAATGAGTTTCAATCTGGTTAGAACATATCACACAATCACCATCATTAATAACCCTAAATCAGAGAAGTCTATCCTTTGTCATCAGTCTTTCCGGCACTACTAGCCAACCAATAAAAGCGTGCCTAGGAATAATAGCCTTGCTCCAAACAATTGGATACCAATGCACTGGTTGCTGCTATCCCATAAGCCATTTGTAACCACGGGAAACCATGTACACCTCTTGAGTTGCAGTCCAACTCCCATGATTAAATCCAGCTTTCATTCTTTCCTTAACTTGACAAATTTTAGGCCAGGTCCAACTAGTGTTAGTAGTGGGCTTGTACTCACTCCAATCCCTCCCTTTCATATATACATGACACACCCACCTCAGCCAGAGATGGTCACTCTTCATTGCTAGCCAACTAGTGTACTTACCAATCATAGTAGTGTTCTAAATTCTGGAATTAATAATGCGCAATTCACCATTCTTCTTCTCCTTACAAGTATTTTCCCATTTGACAGAAGGAGTTTTCAAGTATTAATCAGACCAAAACCATACGTAATTTCTACAAATCCCATCAATTCTATCAATCACTGTAAGAGGAATAACAAACATTCTTGTCCAGTAAGTATGTAATTGAGTCAGCACATCTTTTATGAGGACATGTCTCCCAGCATAACTCAGCTTCTTAGCACCCCAACTCCTTATTCTAGCCACCACTTTCTATACTAACCTTGTGCAATCACCAATACCCATCCTTTTATGGGAAATTGTTATTCCCAAATATCTAAATGGGAATACCCCAACTTTAAAACAAGAGATCCTGAGAATGTAATCCACCTCCCCTTGATCCATGCCATTAATAAAAAGAAGAGGGGACATGGGGTCCCCCCTGCCTAATCCCATTTTTCCCTACTCAATTGATTGCATAATTATGTTAAGATGTGATATTGTGATTTAATTGGCATGATAAGTATTGTTGTTGATTTTATTCTTAATTGTTGGAGTTGTGGTGGATTAATGATGATGATGGGGTATGTCCTCGGTTGAGTGGAGTCACTTGCGGGAGTGGCTTCCTGTCCTTGATTCGCCCCTTGTGGAACCCACCACAAGAGGGATGTGCATAAGGATGACAATGGGTAGGGTCTGGGTAGGGTCCGCCTAGACCCGGACCCGGACCCGAGATTTTCCCTTTGGACTCGTACCCGACCCAGACCCGCAAGGGTCTAAAATTTGAGGACCCATACCCGGACCGTATGGGTAAGAGTAGGGTCTGGGTCTACCCGCGGGTCCGAGTTTCAGCCACTTTAGTTACAGGATTAACAGCTATAGAGTCTATAATATTAAAAAAAATTCATACTACTTTAACATTATGAGTTTATTAATCTCTATTGTACACTACCAAATCCAATATCCATACCAAAGAGATTAAGAAAGACAAAGAAGACCTAAATTAATTTTACATCCAAATACATGTGAAAGAATCAAACTCGGAACCCAAAAATCAATACCGTACTTGATAGCCGTCTCCATCTGACCGTCGCTGGCTGCCTTTAATGGTGGTTGTCGGTCGCCGCCTATTAGAGAGGTGGTTGCCGCGCGTGTCGTCTTTGTGGTGGTGATTTTCTTGTGTCAGTGGTGGAGTGGTGGTATTGTCAGAAGAGTTTGGTTGGGTTTTATCACTTTATGGGATGAGGGAAGAGAAAGAGACTTTAGTTGGGTTTCTACGGTCTGCCAGTATGAATTCAGAAAAGTTGTGATTTTGATTTTTTTTTTTATAATAAAGGGTCTAAGGGTCGGTATGGGTCTCATAACTTAGACTCGGACCCGAAATATTTTCTTAAGACCCATACCCGACCCATACCCATTGGGTCTGAAAAAATGAGACCCATACCCGACCCATTAGGGTCCGAACCTCAGGGTCTGGGTCGGGTCCCCGACCCACTGCCATCCCTAGATGTGCACATTAAGGAACATGGGTTGTTGCTCGTTGCAATGAGCATGGCTTAGGTGGGTGAGGCTGCGGTCCCCCACTGGCACGGCTATACACTTAAGTGTGTAATCAATATTATTGAGACATTGGGAATGGAGAGTGATTATGGAATTGTTGTCACTGCTTTTATTGTAATTTGTTTATCTTAATTATACAGTGAACTGACCCCGTTGTTGTTTTGTAAAACTGTGGTGATCCATTTAGGGATGGTGAGCAGATTTTGACAGGTGATGGTTGTCTTTAGCCATGGGGAGGAGATGGGATGTCATCACTTCGAGTCTAGCTTCCGCTGTTACGAGTTTAGCTCTTTGGTTTCACTTGTTTTGAGATTCATATACACTTTATTTTAGTTTTGTTTTGAGACAATGTAATCGTTTAACTTAATACTTTCATAAATGATTTGAAATTGTTAATTTTGATATACTAGTCTCGGACAACCGATATGGTAACAATTTCTTATGCTAGGGTGGTCCTTGGTAAGACACCTTGGTATGTGGGGGTGTTACAAAGTGGTATCAGAGCGACGATTTTGGAGCCTGTAACCAATGAACATAATGGACTTAGAGAGTCTAAATAAAATGAACCCGGGTAGGAGTTGTTTGGAGCTACCGCTAAGGCTTGGGAGACGTCCTAAGGCCGTAACTTTGCCCTTACAACTTTGAGCCGGTCACGATGGGGTGTCAAGGGATCGTTATCTGTTGTATACCTTTAATTATATGTTGGATGAAGTATATTTTTGGGTTTAATGGAAATGATTGGAGTACTTGTAATGTGATGTGGGTATGTCTATATGATCATGACGATGTTAACGTTTGGTTGTTGGTAGTATCATGTGATTAAGGTCATGCATATATATATATATATATATATATATATATATATATATATATATATATATATATATATATATATATATATATATATATATATATATATGTATATGTATATATATATATATGTATATATATGTATATATGTATATGTATATGTGTATATATATATATATATATATATATATGTATGTATATATATATATATATATATATGTATGTATATATATATATATATATATATATATGTATGTATATATATATAGAGAAAGGATCATGTAAGTCCACCTATTTTGGTTGAGTCCATAAGTCCTAATCTAAGCCTTTAGATCTAAGAGATGAGTGGTGAGGATTAAAAGAAAATGGAAGGCTGAGATTAAAACTCCCAAATCCCACCCAAACCCTAATCACTCTCACAAATCCTTCCACCCCCTCTCTCTCTCTTCATTCTCTCTCAACTTCTCCCTCAATCTCTCCCTCCCTGCCGCCGCCCTCCACTCGCCGTCACCGCCCTCCACTCGCCGTCACCGCCTCATCAACCACACCACCATGCTTCTTTCTCCTTCTCCATCGTTTTCCCCTTCACCCACCACACACCACGACGCCGACAGCCGCCGTCTCCCTCCCCTTCTCCCTTTTTTTTCAGATCTGGAAATTTGAAGTCATGGTGGTCGTTGGTTGTTGATGGGTGAGTTGTTACCTTTTTTTTCAGTTTTTTTTTTATGGTGGTGCCGTGGTGGTTATGTGGTGTTTTTTTTTTTTTTTTTTTTTTTATTACTGGTGACGCGGGGATGGTGGGTGTCGGGGTGATGGGGGATGGTGGTGGCCGTCTCCTCTCCTCTTTTTCTTTTTTTTTCTTTTTTTTTTTGTTTCAGATTCGTGGTTTTGTTTGTTTTTTTTTTCCAGATTCGTGGTTGGAAGGTGGTGGTGGGACTGTGGTGGTCGTGCTGTGGTGGTTGGGTTAGGAGGTCCTAGGATGGTGATGGTGGTGGGCAGAGAAAGAAGAGTTATTAGTATAAAGTTACATTTTCCGGGACTAAAGTTACAAATTCAAGGACTAGAGTTACACTCGTTAGTCAATAAAATTACACCTTTATTGATTAAAGTTACACTCTTGAAAGACAAAAGTTACACTTGAAAGGACTAAAGTTACAATAACAAAATATATTAATTCAAATTTTCACATACAATTCACTATTATGACTAAAGTTACGACTCTAATGACTAAAGTTACACTTAAAAGGGGTAAAATTACACCTGTAAAAGTATAGAAACCACCATACAACTAAAGTTACATCTAAAATGACTAAAGTTACATCTAAAATGACTAAAGTTACAACTAAAACGACTAAAGTTATACTCGTAAAAAAATAAAGTTACATATACTTTTGTTAAAATTACATAAATTCAAATTTATAAATTCAAATTTTCATATATAAAATGACCTTAAAGACAAAAATTCCACTCATGAATCAATAAATGACTAAAGTTACACTCATAAAGTAATAAAGTTACACTAAGAAATGATTGGCTAAGAATGGGACTTAGGGACTCAACCAAATTTGTGGACTTACCTGAACCTATCTCTATATATATATATATATATATATATATGTATGTATATATATATATATATATATATATATATATATAGAAGAAGGATCAAGTGAGTCCACCTTAAGTCATTAAGTCCATAAGTCCCATTTAGAGCCCTTAGATTGTGAGGATGAATGGCTAAGATTACACCAAAAAGCAACTTATAACATTAAAATAATGTGTAGACTAATTACCTCTCTCCTTAGGCTATTAGACTTACTGTTCATTCTGCATGTATGTTCTTCATCAGTCACTTGCACGTTATTCAACTTCCCTCCACTATCTCATACAACCTCCTCATAATTTCAAAAAACCGTCCTTCCTTATTCCTGTCTTTCATCTCACATTTCTTCATTTCTTTTCTATTCCTTACTGTTCCATCTCTCTTGCTTACCAAATACAACAAATCCATTTCTTTTCTATATTTTATCGCATTCAAACCCTTGTAGTTCGTATCTTTGTTTCTTTACCTCAGTTTGAAGGTAATTCATTGATCATCCTTTATTCTTTTCTTTGTTTAAATTTTTTAAATTTGCAAATTATGCTTGAGTCGTAATTGTTGTATTGCGTGTTTCAATTTTATTGTGTGTTTCAATTTATGTGATTTTATTGTGTGTTTGAATATTTAATTAAATTCATAGTGTAAATCTGAATTGATGGGTAGTGTCAATGTATTTGTTAGGGTTTTAATCGAGTCTGTTTTTGGGGATTGTAAATGTGATGTAATTGGGACTGTGAATGTGAGGACAGCCCAAGTGTAAATGTGAACCAAAAAAAGTGTAAATGTGAACAAATAGAAAGTGTAAATGTGAGGATAGGAGAAGTGTAAATGTTAGTGTAAATGTGAACAAATAGAAAGTGTAAATGTGAGGATAGAAGAAGTGTAAATGTTATCAAACAAAGTGTAAATCTGACTCAATTAGAAGTGTAAATGTGAAGATATTCAAAGTGTAAATGTGAGGATAGAGTAAGTGTAAACGTGAACACTAAAACTGTAAATCTGACTAAAATGGAACTGTAGATGTGAAGATAATGGAAGTGTAAATGTGAGTTCAGGAGAAGTGTAAATGTGAACAAATAAAGGGTAAATGTGAAGATCATGGAAGTGTAAATGTGAGGATAGGAGAAGTGTAAATGTGATCAAATAAAGTGTAAATCTGACTAAAGTGGAAGTGTAAATGTGAAGATAATGGAAGTGTAAATGTGAGTGTAGGAGAAGTGTAAATGTGATCAAATAAAGTGTAAATCTGACTAAAGTGGAAGTGTAAATGTGAAGATACTGGAAGTGTAAATGTGAGTTCAGGAGAAGTGTAAATGTGAACAAATGAAGTGTAAATCTGACTAAAGTCAAAGTGTAAATTTGAAGATAATGAAGGTGTAAATGTGAGTGTAGGAGAAGTGTAAATGTGAACAAATAAAGGGTAAATCTGACTAAACTTTTAGTGCAAATGTGAAGATAATGAAAGTGTAAATGTGAGTGTAGGAGAAGTGTAAATGTGAACAAATAAAGGGTGAATCTGACTAAAGTGGAAGTGTAAATGTGAAGATAATGAAAGTGTAAATGTGAGTGTAGGAGAAGTGTAAATGTGAACAAATAAAGGGTCAATCTGACTAAATTGGAAGTGTAAATGTGAAGATACTGGAAGTGTAAATGTGAGGATAGAATAAGTGTAAATGTGAACAAATAAAGGGTAAATCTGTCTAAAGTGGAAGAGTAAATGTGAAGATAATGAAAGTGTAAATGTGAGTGTAGGAGAAGTGTAAATGTGAACAAATAAAGGGTCAATCTGACTAAATTGGAAGTGTAAATGTGAAGATACTGGAAGTGTAAATGTGAGGATAGAGTAAGTGTAAATGTAAATGTGTAGACTGTTATAGCTTGACTGATATTGTGCATTTCTTATGTACTTTTTGTTCCTGATTCAGATGGTATTTGATGGAGAAGTACCTGGAAGTGAAGAACAACCAGAAGTTACCCCCACTGTTTCCGTTAAGTGTCGCCCTAACCGGCTTCACAAGCTTATTGGTAAGCTGAACATTGCCCAACGAGCCGCTGTACAGAGGATTGGATTTGGGGGGCTGCTTCATCTTAAACTCAAAACTTTCCCGCTTTCACATGTTCCTGAATTTCTTGAGGCTTTCAGCGATGGTTCTCATGTTTTCAGGGCGTCGGAGTTGAAGGAGTTTATGGTTACTAAGTATGATGTCTATGACTGTTTCATGTTACCTGTTGGTGAGAGAGAGATGGAAATAGTACCTACTGGACATATGCCTGGTGCTAAAGATGGAAAATATGTGCGCATAAAACAACTGTGGCGCAAAAAGTTCAAAGTGAAATCAAATTCTGATTCTATTCCTTTAGGAGACGTCTTCAATTATATTGAGTCAGAGCAATTCAAAGATGGAGGTGATGAATTCTGCCTCCTGTTTGTGCTTCTTAGCATTTCATCATTCCTTGCGCCGACATTGAACAACGGCATTGAAATCAAACTTTTGAAAGTGGTTGAAGATGTGAGTGCCATACCGGAGTATGACTGGTGCTCGTATGTATTAGAATGTTTAGCTAATGTCGCAGCCGGCTCGCAGTGTGCGATCACATCCGCTTGTTGTATCCCTTTCCTCATGATTACTTATTTTCAGCGGTATGATTACCGTGGCAAGAGTTCCCCGATGGCCTTCCACTTATTCAAAGATTGGGATCTCAAAACTCTATCGAAGAGGTTAAAGGATGAGCTGGACGTGGGCCACCGGGTCGACTAACTTTGTCGAAGGTGAAGTATCCGCGATGTCAAAACAAGACCCCGATGAGAAGGACACTTTGGTAATACAATGTTGGCTATAGGCCGGCGCGCCCAAGACGCCATTGGCAAGCCCTACGCCTCTTCTGATTTCAACGTCGGGTACATCACCCGATAAGAAGTTTATTCAGATTGAACTCCCTCCCGGTGTTGAAGATGACGATGAGTTGAAAGCTAGGGTTGTAGATGTAAGATTTATGTTATGAATGTTTGATTAATCGCATATATTTTTTAATATATATATATATATATATATATATATATATATATATATATATATATATATATATATATATATATATATATATATATATTGACGAGGTATATTTTGCATATCTAGACTCTGAAATCTTTTTTTGTTACCAACTGTAGGGTGTACACGAGCTGTACTTGGAGATTCAAAGGAACGCTGTGGCCTTCTATTCCTGGTATACGGACGCAGCTGCAATGCTTAAGAATTTAACAACAGGTGCTTCTTCTTCAAGTGATCTTGTTCCGTCACAAGCGACGCAAGCTTTTTTTGAAGGTGCAAAGGTGATGGAATATGTTGAAGAAGTTGGAAATTTAGCTTCGGAAATGAAGAAGTATAATGATAACGCTCCCTCATTGTCAGATGTTGGCCAAGAGAAAAAACAGGTGGCCATGAAAAAAACAAAGGCAAGCAAGAAAAGAAAGACCAAGGAACCTAAGTTCGAGTTTGCGCCTACTGTAGAGCCTGTATCACTAGCAGAAGATTCTGATTTGGGTGATAAAGCAGGTGATGCGGCGATGTCACAGGTAATGGAGATTGTTGATTTCTACAACACCGCTGAACTTAACGAAGCCTGTCGACGAGAGGAAGAGGAATGCGGGCTAGATTTGACCGACGACTTGACTCAATTAACTGATCGGCAGATTCTAGAGAAAATTTATAGCCCGGATGAAGTTGAAGAAGCTTACACAAAGCCCTCATTGAACGAGGAGCAAGAAAGTTTGGGAGGGGAAGTGCCTGACACTAGTGGTGCCCCTGAGAAATCTGAACATGTTGTTGAGAAGTGTAAGTCAGAAGCAACGAATAAGGTTGATGCGGATGTGGTAGGTCGACCAATCAAGATGGTTCATCTTCGATTCAACTAAAATTTATTTCGATTGCTGATATTGAGAACGCGCTGCAAGGTTTGACAGATATTGGTCATGGTGGTGGTGAAGAGGTAGAGGGCTGCGTACAGATAGGTGAGGATGAGATTGTGCAGGGTATGGATATGGATCTGGCTCAAGAACAGAGGCCTGTTTCTGGCGAAGGGGAGGCGTCTTTTTCAAAAGTAGCAAACAAGGTGGCTGCGGATGTGGTAGTCCCGTCAATTGAAGATGGATCATCTTCATTTCAGTTGAAATTTATAGCGACATCTGATATTGATAACGCGCTAAAAAGTTGTCGACAAATGGTGACAAGTGAAGTGGCACGGGTGGTGCACCAAGAGAGCGGGGACGAGGTCATGCGGGGAATGGATATGGGGCCGCCTCAAGATCAGGGGACCCGCCGTGGGCCTGAATCATTGGTGGTTGGACTAGTGGCTGGCGTGGATGTGGATGTTAGCGGTGCACCGACAGTCCAGGATGAGGCTGTGCAGGGCATGGACATGGAGCCGCCCCAAGACCGGGGCCTGCCGTGGCCCGAACCACTCGTGGTTGGACTAGTGCCTGGTGAGGTGTGGATGTTAGTGGTGCACCGGGGAGTGAAACACTCTCGTTGACCGACGCCAAGTTAGTGGTACGAAAGCAACGGATGGTGAGCCTGGCGTTGTTTCGACCACAGTCCGTGAAGATGCATCGCAAGAAGGTTTAGAGATTGGTAGTGGCATGGTCAACGAGCAAGTTGAGGGCCCTACTGAACAACCTGGTTGCCCTGGTTCATTTCAGAATGATGACAAGCCCATGGATGTTGCAGAGGGAGCAGATAAGGTGGTTGTTGAAGCACCCTCCTCTGAGTTTAAGTTGCCGGAATTTCAGTGTACGTTTATATCTACTGCAGAGCTAGCTGAGGCATTTAAGGGGGTTCCAGGTGAGGATTTTGGAACGACTGATATGGCAGGCCCTTCTCAACCAGCCGTTCCCGCGGATGGTCGGGAAATTTATGTCCCCTGGAGTAATATGGATCACCACCCTTTCCTATTTCATTCACCCGAGCCCTTACAAAGGCATGGAAGTGGTCCCCGAGAATCGACTTGCACCATGGATTGTGGGGAACCCATGCCCGAGCAGGCTTTGTTCTGTAGACTGCAATTTGAATAAGAAATTATTTAGGGGTGTTTTTAAGGAAAGAAAATACGTCCCGGATTACGTATTTAACAAATCGAAAGCTTGGTTGAACGGGTGAGTCGTTTAATTTCTATGTCAAACATATTAATACTTATATGTTGTCGTAACCATGTTAGCCTTATATAAATCTTTCTTTTTTGTAGGGAAGAATTGGCGCTTTTTTCGGACTTTTTCTTCGTGTCACGGGAAGACATGTTAACCCTTGAACCTGGACAGGAAGTTATGAATTCTGTAATCGATTGTTGGTGCCTACTAATCAATAAGATGATGTATGACCAAACTGCACCAGTTGCAACCTCTCGTTGTTTCTTCGGGCTTAGTCACACCGTACTTGCCCTATCCTCACTCATTGCAATTTTTATAGTTCCTATTTAATTGTAATGTAAGTGTCTAAATTTAATAACGCTGCCCTTTGCTTGAACAGAGCCCTGCACTGGATATTTGGAAAGCCAAGAAAAAAGGCATTGTTCTTGACAAGAAGGACGAAATCTGGGCTGGGTGGGATGCTTGGATTCAATTCTGTTTGTCTCCATTTCAACTTGGATCTGATATGGTAAGTGTAAATGTGAGCTATTGTCAAGTGTAAATGTCATCACACCGAAAGTGTATATGTGATTTTCACAGAAAGTATAAATGCCTGGATGTGATTAAGAAGAAAGTGTAAATGTCATGAAATATGAAGTGTAAATGTGATACATAGTGAAGTGTAAATGTCATGATGTATAGTGTAAATGTGATTATATAGAAAGTGTAAATGTGACGACATAGCGAGTGTAAAGGTGACTAAATAGAAAGTGTAAATGTCAGCACATATAAAGTGTAAATGTGAATATATGTAAAGTGTAAATGTCATGACATATGAAGTGTAAACGTGAGACATAGTGAACTGTAAATGTCGTGAGATATTATGAAGTGTAAATGTAATGAAATATGAAGTGTAAATGTGACACATAGTGAAGTGTAAATGCCATGATGTATAGTGGAAATGTGATCATATAGAAAGTGTAAATGTGATGACATAGGGAGTGTAAAGGTGACTAAATAGGAAGTGTAAATGTCAGCACATATAAGGTGTAAATGTGAATATATGGAAAGTGTAAATGTCGTCACATAGGAAGTGTAAATGTGAGATATAGTGAAGTGTAAAAGTTATGACACAGGGAGTGTAAAGGTGACTAAATATGAAGTGTAAATGTCATGACATATATAGTGTAAATGTGAATATATGGAAAGTGTAAATGTCATGACACAGGGACTGTAAATGTGACGAATTATTGAAAGTGTAAATCTAAAATTTTTTACTGAGTGTATCTTTTATGTCTTTGTTGTCACACCTGCCAGGTCTTCATCCCGATCTTATCTGGCAATAATGATCATTACAGTTGTGCATGCATAAACTTCGTTTCCGAGCAGATAGAGTATTTGGACAACCGTCGATACGACGATGATTTTGAGAAGCTTCCCTATTTTGGAATTTCCCGTATTGCGGTAATAATTATAAATAGCATACCTTAATTTGTTCTTTAGTGTTGTTGTATTCTGGAATGATAAACACTGTTTTTAAATTGACTTTTTTTTTTTAAATTCCTTTTACAGTGTGATTTAATGGGTGCGTATCGGAGTCTAAAGGGTTTGTCGAGAGGTTCAAAGGTTCTTTGGGTTCAAATTTGTGAATGTCGAATTTAAATGGCAAGGCACGGGTTATTCTGCGTTTGATTGCGGGGTGTACATGATGATACACATGCTGCTTTTCAATGGGAAGCTATTTGATCGCGCCTTAGGTGAGAGGGACGTTACGAACCTCGTCCGGCTGAAGTGGTGTCGATTCTTATCCTGAGTGACCATAACAAAGTGAGGGAGAACGTTCGCTCAAGGATAACCCAATTCAGGAAAAGTATGGTCAAGGTGTGAACTGGGAAAACCTGGTCTCCAATGTTGCACGAAGCGGAGTGCGGACGACGAGGAAGAGATTACGATACGAACGTCCCCGTGTTGCGGTCCCACCCCTAAACGCGTGAGACGGAAGCCCCGGGGCAATCATGTAGCCTTACAGTGAAAGCGCCCGTTGTTGTTCAAGCGTCGGTCGGATCGTCGGGTAGCCAACCTTTGTCAGCCGTACGGAGCCGTCCCCGTGGCGGGGGGGATGGCTTGGGTTGCTCAATTGACTGTGGGGCTGCTGGTACTGCAACTCTTGTTGTCTCGACCTTCTTACGGAACAATCAAAGCTTGGTCAGGGGTATTCGATCACGTCGGAAGCATGCGGTGGACTATTGCCTGTTAGACGACTACAACTTTGAAAATTCGTAAGTACCTGCCATACTCTTATAACAGGGCCAATTAGTTACGATATTTAATTTGTAACTACTTCTCAATTTCTTACTATTATACGTGTGTTTATTGCAGCGAATCAATCTCTTAGTATAGTAGGCATGCCGCGCTGCGCCGGTCCGACATCATGACCATGCTTCCTGAGGTTGTAATGTCGCCTGTTGTCATTGAGTCGTGGGCTGTTTTGCTGAACCATTTGGAGTCTGCTGAACACTTACTTCCTAGGATGGCCTTCTTTGGGATACGTCATATGGTACACCCCCCCCTCAATATATAAAAGTTATACATTAGTTCTTACTTGTATTATGTAGTCTCACTCACTCCCCTGAACAGGAATGTATCATGCAGCTTTTGGAAATCCGTGAAGTAGGCTCACAGTCTAATGACATCACTGATCGGTTGTATCACATTTGGGATACCTTCATCCAGGACTGTGATAAAACTTTCAACCTGAATGCCGAGTTTATCTTCGTACCTGTCAACATTGGTGGTCACTTTGCATGCGTGTGTATAAATTTTGGACAACAAACTGTTGATCTGCTTGACTACCAACATCATGCCAACTGGGATCAGTCTGAAATGTGCAATGTTACTCGCCAAGTGGCATCAGCTGTTAGCGATTATTTGGACGTCAGAACGGACAGGGGATATGAGATTACGAGCTTTGAGCATCGGCAAATCCCGTTCAGGCGCCAAACACCCTTCCTAACATAACAGAATCGGGATTTTCTGTATGACGTATATGCTGATGTACGAGGGTCTACCTTTTGAGCATCCAGACTTGGAGAGGAAGAGGAATCGACGGTACTTGGTAGTCGAGTTGGTGGCGACGCTTGTTCTAGCTGACATAAATGTCAACAGAGACATTTTTGAAGCAAAGTTGAATGGGTTTATCGCCGGAAAAGAAGATTTATGGGCCAAGTTACAAAAGAAGCGCAAAATTAAGGCTGTGTTGTCGAAAAAGTGAACAATTTGTGGACATATTTTTTTTTAAATGTATTTTGTTTGGCAATCTTGAACTTAGAAAGGAATGTTTTGTATTGTGGTTGGCAATGTTTGCAAGTGTAAGCTTTACAGTAATGAAGTGTAATGGTTGACTATTTTTTGGCATTTATAATCATAGTTTATTCAAAGTGTAAATGTGACTAAATTGCAAGTGTAAATGATATCACACTTGTAATTTACTCACATTTACACTAAGTGTAAATGTTAACACACTTAAATTGTAAATGTTAACACTGTCAGTGTCAACTTTAACATACTGAAAGTGTGAATGTAAACACACTGAAATTAATTTGAATGCAGTGTAAATGTGGTGACATGGGAAGTGTAAATGTGGTGACAGCCCAAGTGTAAATGTGAACAAAAAAAAGTGTAAATAAGAACAAATAGGAAGTGTAAATTTGAATATAGGAGAAGTGTAAATGTGAACAAATAAAGTGTAAAACTGACTAAATTGGAAGTGTAAATGTGAAGATATTCAAAGTGTAAATGTGAGGATATAGTATGTGTAAATGTGAAGTTACTGGAAGTGTAAATGTGCTGACATGGGAAGTGTAAATGTTAACACCAGTTATTTGAAAATAAGTGTAACTGTTACTTGAAATAACATAAGTAATCCAAAATAAGTTCAAGTAACACAATGTTTGGCTATCTAATAAAACAGAGAGATTTTGGTCTTATGCCAGTGTAACTCTAACGTTGGTGTTACTAAAAGTTACACCAACTGCAGTTCAAAGTTACGCTGCCATGAGACCAATTCCTTATCGCCCGCTCCAGTTATAGCACATCAAAGTTTTAAGTTACACACTCAAAATATATAGAGCAACACTTGTCACTGATCTGACGTCTATTCTTGTTCTGACTCCAGCTCTTCCTCCTCCTCTCCTTCATCCTCTTCTGGTTCAGACGACCTTTCGCACAATGGAGTGTGTGCTGAGAAGGGGTTAGGGCAGTTTCTCTTGTCGTGATTTGTCATTCTCTTGCAATTCTTACACTTACGTTTGGGTTTCCTAGCCAACACCATTGCTTTTGTTTTGGCTGACAGCAATCTTTTTCCGGTCCCCTTGTTTTTCGAATTCTTTGGTGGCAATATCGTCATTACCTCACATGCCGTACAATTCAGAAATTTCTCCATTTGTTGATTTTTATTCAACACTTCCCCTAATGGTGACAGGGACTCGTTTAAATGATCTAATTACAATGGAAAAGCACAACATCAGCTATTCCTTTGTCTCGAAGGAGCCCTACACTTCATGAACTTCGACCACATTATTGACATTGCAATTTGTTTTTCATCGATGACTTGCATGTTTTCTGTTCCTTCACCATTACTATTGAAAATCCTTAATCGGAGATACTCTTTCATCCATCTATTCGAACATAATCTTCTGGTATAGTCTTTATCCCACTTCTTTGAAAAAATCCATATTATATGGCGGCATAGGATTCCTGGTTCTTTCAAACATCGTACAACCTGCACTTGCTTTACGTGTACTGTGTCATCGATAAAGCTAGCATGTAAGTGTGAACGTTAAAAATAGTGTCACTGATCTAAAGTGTAAATGTCATGAATTGTAAAGTGTAAATGCTAAGTAATTAGAAGTGTAAATGTTATCTAATAGGAAGTGTAAATGTTAAGGTATTAGAAGTGTAAATGTTAAGTTATAGGGACTTGAATGTGTAAATGTCATGATGTAAAGTGTAAATGTCATGACATGTAGTGTGTAAATGCTAAGTAATTAGAAGTGTAAATGTAAACTAATAGGAAGTGTATATGTTAAGGTATAGGAAGTGTAAATGTGAAGGTATTAGAAGTGTAAATGTAATGATCTAAAGTGTAAATGTCATGAATTGTAAAGTGTAAATGCTAAGTAATTAGAAGTGTAAATGTAAACTAATAGGAAGTGTAAATGTTAAGGTACTAGAAGTGTAAATGTTAAAATATAGGGGACTTACATGTGTAAATGTCATATGATGTAAAGTGTAAATGTCATGAAATGTAGTGTAAATGTCAATAAGTGGAAAAGTGTAAATGTTAAGGTATAGGAAGTGTAAATGTGAAGGCATCAGAAGTGTAAATGTAATGATCTAAAGTGTAAATGTCATGAATTGTAAAGTGTAAATGCTAAGTAATTAGAAGTGTAAATGTAAACTAATAGGAAATGTAAATGTTAAGGTACTAGAAGTGTAAATGTTAAGTTATAGGGGATTTACATGTGTAAATGTCATATGATGTAAAGTGTAAATGTCATCAATTGTAAATGTTAAGGTATTAGAAGTGTAAATGTTAAGTTATAGGCATTTAAATGTGTAAATGTCATATGATGTAAAGTGTAAATGTCATCAATTGTAAAGTGTAAATGTTAAGTTATTAGAAGTGTATATGCAAACTAATAGGAAGTGTAAATGTATACTAATAAAAAGTGTAAATGTTAAGTTATTAGAAGTTTAAATGTTAAGTTATAGGAATTTAAATGAGATAAAAACAGAAAGTGTAAATGTCATAGGAAGTGTAAACTACCTGGACTGTACACAACTTCAAAATTCTTCTTTCTGGTTGAATCTTTGACAGTAGTTACCTCTAGCTCGCCTCTCTCAGTGAAACCTCCTGTTCTACATGTATCAATTGAGAAGATGGCTTCTTGTTTGAATTTGTTGAAAGCTGAATAGGTGTACACCTTTGCAGCATGAATCTCTAATGCCAGATGTGTTGACGCTGTTGGGACGAGTGCTTATCCATGTTGTCAAGCTCGCTTCGTGTATGTCTTTGTTGGTCCATAGCGCTCTCAAAACGCATCCAAAACTCAACCAATGTTCCTGACTTGTGCTCAAACCTCTTGAAAAAGCTATTTTCGCTCTCTGATCTTTGAGTTGTCCTCATAATCGACGCCATCCTCAAGTCTCTGCAATGCGCCATCACCCGCTGTCCCCTTATAGCATATGTATCTGCAAACCAATCATTTACGCCAACACCATGATCTTGAATTATTTGCTCCCAGATACCATCAAATTCTGCTGCCTCAAGCTCATCGTCCCATATAATGTCATTAATTTTACACATGAACTCATTATAATCGCTTCTCGAGACGCCAAACTTACTTGGCATTTTGTTCATTATATGCCACATACGAACCGATGGCGCTGCCTCTTGAAAACAAGAGGGACAGATTTGATAATACCTGGGTCCTGATCTGTAATTATGTACTCGGGTTCCTTACCCCCCATTGCTTGTAAAACCGGCTGAAAACCCAATTAAACGACTCATAATCTTCCCTTGCAATTAGAGCCCCACAGAACGTCACAGATCGTTTATGGTGGTCAACACCTGTGAATGGTGTGAATACCATAGAATACTTATTGGTGGAGTAAGTAGGGTCGAATGACACCGCATCACCAAAAATTTTGTAATTATCTCGGGCGGTACCGTCCGCCCATATGGCCCTACGTAGGCTGCCATCATCGTCAAGGTCATAGTCAAAGTAGAAACCTATTCTTGTTTCAGTCATTTCCTTGAAATGGTCAACAAACAACTGACCATCCCGTTCGTGAATGAAACATTTAACATCCCTATGGAAGTTCTTAAAATCATTTAAGCTTGCTCCAATGTTTTCGTATCCATTCACTTGTTCTTTGCAGATTCTGTATGTTTTTGTTGCTCCTATCTTCAGCTGCCAATCAATCATTAAAAGATACGTCATATAAATATAACATGAATGGAATAATGTATTTAGTATAGAGACTGATTATGTATTACAAACCCTTGAGTTTGAAACGATTATCATCTTGTGATAATCTGTTATGTTACGCGACAATTTCTGGAACTCTCTGTCCTTAAGTGAGATAAGCTCGTGATTGTGACCCTCGTGGAACCGGTCAATTAATAAAAAACCATTCTTCATATATAGTCGTATCCTCGCTTTACACCCCACTCTAGTGACCCTGAATATCCTCTGTGACTTCTCCCCATCCAGTCCGTCATCCTGATCTTTTCTGGGCGTCTTGTGAGCGAAACCTTCTCGATTGCAGACGACGAGCTTTGACTTGATCTCACCGCCACGCCATTTTTTTGTTGTGTACCTACGTACATCAAACCCACAAGCAATGGCGTATATCTTATAAAAAGTCACCGCATCCTCAACCCCCCCAAACTCCTGGCCGATGTACGGTGTAAACCTCTTCTCCACCTCCTTACACACTCTCCCGCCTGTCGGGTTGAACCCCATTCTGTTTTACCAAGTCTGCAAATGTGCACAGAGTGTAAGTGTAAATTTAAATGTCCTCAGATATGAAGTGTAAATGTGCTGTTCTAAAAGTGTAAATGTCATCAAAAGTGTAAATGTCAAAACTATAGTAAAAGTAAACATCCATAAGTGTAAGTGTAAATGTCAGTAGAAACGAAGTGTAAGTGTGATGTTCTGAACGTGTAAATGTCAGCAAAAGTGTAAATGTCAGCAGAAATGCAGTGTAAATGTGATGCTTTATAAGTGTAAATGTCAACAAAAGTGTAAATGTTTTCAGAATGCTAACTCAAATTAAAACTATAATATTAACAATTAAAAGGTGACTATAACAATTAAAATGTGTAAATGTAAAACTATAGCAAAAAGAGTAAACATCCAAATGTGTAGCAGAAACGAAGTGTAAATGTGATGGCTTTAAAAATGTAAATGTCAACAAACGAAGTCTGAAAGTGTAAATGTCATCAAAAGTGTAAAAGAACACCAAAAGTGTAAACATGAGCAGGAATGCAGTGTAAATGTGAGGCTTTAAAAGTGTAAATCTCAACAAAAGTGTAAATGTTGTCAGAATGCTAACTCACATAAAAATATAACAATTAAAATGCAAAGGTGAGCAGGAATGCAGTGTAAATGTGATGCTTTCAAAGTGTAAATGTCAACAAAAGTGTAAATGTTGTCAGAATGCTAATTCACATAAAAAATATAACAATAAAAATGCAAAGGTGACTATAACAATAAAAAAGTGTAAATTTAAAAGTACAGGAAAAGTGTAAACGTGAGCAGTAATGCAGTGTAAATGTGAGGCTTTAAAAGTGTAAATGTCAACAAAAGTGTAAATGTTGTCAGAATGCTAACTCACATAAAAAATATAACAATTAAAATGCAAAGGTGACTATAACAATAAAAAAAGTGTAAATTTAAAAGTACAGGGAAAGTGTAAACGTGAGCAGTAATGCAGTGTAAATGTGAGGCTTTAAAAGTGTAAATGTCAATAAAAGTGTAAATGTTGTCAGAATGCTAATTCACATATAAAATATATCAATAAAAAGTGTAAATGTAAAACTATAGCTAAAATGTTCATGTAAATGTTGTCAGAATGCGTTCATGCTAATCCAAACTCAAATTAATGAAAACCCAGCTAGAAGATTTAATTCTAACAATCTTCATTTCAAACCCAGTAACAAATAATCAAAACAAGAATGAACAAATTCGATGACATGCAAAAATGCAAAACTGTTGGATTTAGAGAGAACTTTAGCTGAATGCAAAATGCAAAAATGTAAAAATGCGTCCTATTCAACTCAAAAATATGAAAACGTGATCAAAAACAATGAATAAAATGAAAAAATACCATTGATGCCATCTATTATTTGCATGTTTACGCTAATTTGGAGGATTTAGAGAGAACTTTAGCTTCTTTTGGAGATGAAAGCACCCAGTTTTAGAGAGAAGAAAGAAAGAAAAAGGTTGGAATTAAGTGTGTTCAGGAAGGAAGAATGTGGGAAGTGGAAACATAGTACAAAGGATATATGGTTTTGTCCGCAGGAAATTATCATTGGTAAGGACAATTTGCAGGAATTGTTGTCCTCTCTCATAGCCAAGCTTTTCCCTTTTTTTTTTTGCCCTACATTTTGTAAAAAATCTCCACCATAGATGTTGTCCATCTAAGGGTCCTTATAAGGACTTAAGGACTCAAATGAGGTAAGGGACTCATTAGATCCTTACTATATATATATATATATATATATATATATATATATATATATATATATATATATATATATATATATATATATATATAATTAGGTTCTTATGAGTTTTGGTTTTTATGGTGAGTTGTGAGTTTGGAAAATCTCAGCCACTAGATTATATTAGAGATGAATGACCAAGATTTAATCTTACCTGTCGACTGTTATATAAAATTCACTGTCATTTACTTATTTCTTTCTTTTTTCTAGTGCTACTCTTTTTTTTTAACTTTATTTTTTTTTTCTCTTTTTTTTACCTCGTCTTATTATGCTTTTTTTTACCACTTTGATTTTTTTTTCCTCTTATGTTTTTCTCTAATTTTCTCATTATGTTACCTTTTTTTCTTTTTCTTTTTGTACCAGAAATTTTTTTTTACTTGAATTTTTTTACCTCGTGTTATTATGCTGTTATTGTGCTTTTTTTTTTTAACTTTGATTTTTTTTACGACTTTGATTTTTTTTTTCTCTTTTTTTAGCATATGTTATTGTGCTATTATTGTTATTCCGCTGTTATTGTGATGTTATTCTGCTGTCACTTTGATTTTTTTACGACTTTGATTTTTTTTTCTTTTTTTTACCACGTGTTATTGTACTGTTATTGTACTGTTATTCTGCTTTTATTGTGATGTTATTCCGGTGTCACTTTGATTTTTTTACTACTTTGATTTTTTGTCTTTTTTTTTCCCGCATGTTATTGTGCTGTTATTGTGATGTTATTCCGGTGCCACTTTGATTTTTTTTACTTTAATTTTTTTCTTTTTTTTTACCAAGTGTTATTGTGCTGTTATTCTGCCGTTATTATGATGTTATTGTGTTGTTACTGGTGTTATTACATTGTCATTGTAGTGTTACTCTGCTGTTATTGTAGTGTTATTGTGGTGTTACTCTTTATTCTTCATTGCACAGTAATCGATCCCTAATTCCTTAGTTTCGCTTGAAATTCATTAAAGTGTGGTACTAACAAACAGGAATAAAAAGCTCACTAGTGTAAAAATTGCCATTGTTGAGCAAAGAGGCCTCTAAAAGTTGATAATTTGATTATTAACTTTTAAATCGTCAATACCACTCTTGACGGAAAAAAATCATCTGATAAATACACAAGTTAATGTAAATCCATCGGTTTATAAAATGAAACCCGCTCAATAGGTAGGTATCAATGTATCATATCAAATTGCAGATTACTATTCCAGATCATTCAAACACAAATGCACCCTCGCTTTCTCACATTACCATTCCAGATTGTGAGCTGAAAATACATGTGTAAACGACCCTGCAGTCTTTAAAACAGGAACACTATTCTATCACAATACAATGACGGAGCTGATGTAACACCCCCATACTCCGAGTGCCTTACCAGGACCACTCAGGTATGAAGACATCACCATCTCGGTTGCCCGAGGTATGATAATCAAATAGACAAAACAGAAACAACATTTATTATAAGTAATTTAATGAATAAGTACAATCCTCGAAACCAAACTGAAAGTACAATACATTATTCCAAACTGTCTGTTCTCAACTGAAATGTAAATGAAACTAAACTTCAGCGGAAGACTCTATCGTCATGTCGTGGCCATCCCAGCTATCCCAGTATCATCTCTATACCTGTTCAATATCTGCTCACCATCCCCGAATGGATCACCGCAGGTTTTACAAAACAACACCGGGGTCAGTACTAATCACACAATCAAAATAGACAACAATGAGACAAATAGACAGCTGAACTGCCACACACACACAACACCACCAACTCCCATCATCTCAATACTGACTGTCCACTGGACCAGCCCTGCCAGTGGGGGACCGCAGCCGTTCCCACCTAAGCCCCGCTCATCGTACGAGCGATAACCCTGTCCATTAATGTGCACATCCCCTTTCGTGGCGGGTTCCACGAAGGGCGAAACTAGGGCGTGAGATCACTCCCGCAAGTGACCCCACTCAGCCGAGAACGCATCTCGAGAACCATCAACAAACACAACCACAATCACAATCACAATCACAATCATCATATCAAACAACTAACTACAGCACATCACCAATATCCCATTATGGGACTAATACTGAGTAGGAAATCCTACCTGGAAAGCACAACACGCAGACGGTATCTACAGCTGTCTCAAAACGCCTCTTCTATGAACTCTCCTCCTACCATACAACACATAGATACTACTATGCAATTACTATTCATAAAAACCCCCAATTCCTAAATTAGGGTTTCACTAATCCTAACAAAACATTATATAAATTACATTAAAAGCTTACCCTCGACGCAAGGAATCCAACGACACAAACTACGATGCAAACCGACCGTCGAACTCCGGAATTGTCAAGAACGCGATTAGGAAGAAGACAAGTTGCTTTCTCTCTTAAACAGGTTTTAGGTTTTGTAAAAAGTGATCTAGAACAAAGACGAATTGGTTTAAATACCTTAATCGCGTAATTAACAAAACCCGAGAAAACTCCCCCGTAAAACCGGACACTCGATCGAGTACCCACGGTACTCGATCGAGTACCCTACTCGATCGAGTGCCCCAAACTACTCGATCGAGTGCCCAACAGTCAGAAACTATTTTATTCTGCAACATACCCTTACTCGACAGAGTAAGGGCTACTCGATAGAGTACCCCCAAGACCATAAATACGGAGTATTATAGTCTTCCCTCCTTAAAAGGAACTTCGTCCCCGAAGTTCAAACCACTACCAAACAAAGGTACTCCCATAAGCTTCCCGACTCGAAGGTCAAAATAAACACAACGTAAAACATGCTACTAACCCAACTTATCCCGACAAACATACCGACACAACATATATAAAAGGGGTGTAAAAACTCTTAAAAACTCTCGCGATCATCTCCTACCCCCCTAAAAGAAACAAGGTTACGTCCCCGTAACCATACATACCTGATCAAAAAGGAAAGGGTAACGCTCTTTCATTATATCCTCTGCCTCCCATGTAGCTTCCTCAGTCTCATGGTTAGACCAAAGGATCTTAAGCAAAACTGTCTCACCACTCCTGGTCTTTCTAACTTTTCGGTCTAGGATCTGCTTAGGCATCTCAAGGTACGATAAAGACTCATCCAGCTCTAAGCTCTCTGCCTCCAACACATGTGACGGGTCACTCACATACTTCCGCAGCTGCGATACATGAAACACATTATGCACTCTCTCCAAAGCAGCAGGTAAAGCCAAACGATAAGCCACTTCCCCAACTCGCTCTAAGATCTCATAAGGCCCTATAAACTTCTGGCTTAGCTTGCCTTTCTTCCCAAATCTCATAACCCCACGCATAGGAGACACCTTCAGAAGAACCTTGTCCCCAACCTGAAACTCTATGTCCCGACGATGTAGATCTGCATAACTCTTCTGTCGATCCTGGGCTGCTCTCATCCGTTCCCTGATCATCTTAATCTGTTCCACCATCTCATGTACCATCTCTGGTCCTAAAACCACTTTGCCTCGACTATCGTCCCAACAGATCGGACTCCTACATCTCCTCCCATACAAAGCCTCAAACGGTGCCATACCAATACTGGTGTGATAGCTGTTGTTGTAAGAAAACTCTATCA
Source organism: Silene latifolia (assembly GCF_048544455.1). Classification (NCBI taxonomy): domain Eukaryota; kingdom Viridiplantae; phylum Streptophyta; class Magnoliopsida; order Caryophyllales; family Caryophyllaceae; genus Silene; species Silene latifolia. The sequence goes on along the minus strand of NW_027413129.1, from coordinate 164,414 downwards.
AATCCAACCTCTGCTCCCAGCTACCACCAAAATCCATCACACAAGCTCGCAGCATATCCTCAAGAGTCTTGATTGTTCTCTCAGTCTGCCCATCTGTCGCAGGATGAAATGCTGTACTCATCTTCAAAGCTGTTCCCAACGATTCCTGCAACTCCTTCCAAAACCTTGATATAAACCTCGCATCTCTGTCAGACACTATGTCCTTAGGGACTCCATGTGTACTGTCATATCACCCATAGCATCTCCTTTCTGCATCATAGGAATCCCAAAGCTCGCTACCTCATCCCTCGGCCTCATCAAAGATAGAGCTGTACACAAGGAATGTACACTCTTTCTACTCAAAGCATCAGCAACAACATTGGCCTTCCCTTCATGGTAGATAATCTCCATGTCGTAATCACCAATCAGCTCCATCCACCTCCTCTGTCTCATGTTTAACTCCTTCTGCGTGAAGATGTACTTGAGACTCTTGTGATCAGAAAATACCTTAAAGATTGCTCCATAAAGGTAGTGCCTCCAAATCTTGAGAGCAAACACCACTGCACCCAACTCCAGGTCATGAGTAGGGTAGTTCTCCTCATAAGGCTTCAACTGCCTAGAAGCATAAGCAATTACTTTACCATTCTGCATCAACACACATCCCAGCCCATTCTTCGAGGCATCTGTATAGACCTCGAAATTCTCGCTCCCTTCAGGCAAGGCCAAGACAGGAGCTGTGGTCAAACGCTCCTTTAAGGTTTGGAACGCCGTCTCACAACTCTCATCCCAACGAAACCTGTTCTCTTTCCTCATCAACGCTGTCATCGGTCTAGCTATCTTGGAGAAATCCTTCACAAACCGCCTGTAGTATCCAGCTAAACCCAAGAAACTCCTCACCTCAGCAACATTCTTCGGTGCTTCCCACTTTGTCACTGCCTCAATCTTCTCCGGATCCACAGCTACCCCATCTTTAGAGATTACATGCCCCAGAAAAGCAACTTTCTCCAACCAGAACTCACACTTGGACAGCTTAGCATACAACTCATGATCCCTCAAAGTCTGCAACACGATCCTCAGATGCTCCTCATGCTCCTCCTTAGTCTTAGAGTAGACTAAGATGTCATCGATAAACACCACTACAAACTGATCCAAGAACTGTCTGAAGATCCTATTCATCAAATCCATAAACACTGCCGGCGCATTAGACAACCCAAATGGCATCACCACATACTCATAATGGCCATACCTCGACGTGAAAGCTGTCTTCGGTATGTCCACATCTCTAATCTTCACCTGATGGTATCCCGACCTCAAATCGATCTTAGAAAAGACCGTTGCACCACTCAACTGATCAAACAGGTCATCTATCCTTGGCAAAGGATACTTGTTCTTTATCGTCACACGGTTCAGCTCCCGGTAGTCTATGCATAACCTCAAAGTTCCATCCTTCTTCTTCACGAAAAGAACTGGTGCTCCCCAAGGCGATACACTTGGTCTAATGTATCCCTTCTCTATCAAATCATCCAACTGCTTCCTAAGCTCCTCCATCTCCTTAGGACCCATACGGTACGGTGCCTTAGAGATTGGCCCCGTCCCTGGCTTCAACTCAACGGTGAAATCTATCTCCCTCTTTGGTGGCAACCCCGGAATCTCCTCTGGAAAAACATCTGCATACTCTCCCACCACTGGTATCTCGTCAACTGCCGGGCTCTCTATCCGGTCATCTCTCACATGGCACAAAATCAGAGGACATCCCTTCCTCAGATACGACTTCAAAGTGACAGCTGCAATCAACTTAACTTTGGGTTTGACTAGAAACCCACGATAAGACACACTTACACCCTTAGGACCTCTTAGGGACACTTTCTTTTGATGACAGTCTATCTTAGCCTTATACTTTCCTAACCAATCCATCCCAACTATCATCTCAAAACCATTAAAAGGAAACTCTAGCAAGTCTACAGGGAAATCGACTTGCCCAACTATCAAAGATACATCTCTAAACAACCTCCCACACGATACAGACTCACCTGAAGGTATGAAAACTTGCTCCCTAACAGACTCATATACTCTCAAACCCAATTGTTTTACATGACTCGAAGACACAAACGATTGAGAAGCCCCCGAATCAAACAAAACAAACGTAGGAATACCATTAACAAGGAATGTACCGGTGATAACGTGCGCATCCTCCTCACCCTTCTTGTCCATCATGAACAACTTGCCATCGGTCTTCCGCCCACCTCCCGGACAAGTACTAGGCGATGCGGTCGGCTTAGCACCCGACCCTTGATTGTTGTTGTTGTTCATCGGTATCTTCGGATAAGAATTACCGCCGTTGCGGTTGCCTCCACTCGATAGCTCGACCTCCCGGTTTGGCCATGATCCACCTGGTCTGCATTGCTTGCAAAGCTCTGCGCAGTCTCGAAAGATCCCGGTGCGCTCGTGCACTCATGTCTCTTGTGGCCTACGCCACCACAACCAAAGCAGTCACTCCCAGGTGTTGCTCACACTCCCACGACCTCGCCCAAAGGAAGTCCCAAGACTAAACCCGAACTGAAGAAAATCCCTTAGATTGATTGTGGTTGCCTTTCTTGAAATTAGATTGGCCACCACCCTCGCTCTCGGACTTCCTCTTCTCTCCACCCGACCTCTCCCGAGCCATCTCCACTAGCCTCTCGCTCTCCCGGCCCTCTCATATGCTTCCTTCACATCGGTAAGGACTCCCACGGGTAACTTATCCATAATTTTCGTGGTTAGCCCTCTCTCAAACCTCAAAGCCGATTCTCCTCACTCAAACCCATGTCCTCGGATATCCGGATTTCTCATTGAACTGCTGTAGTACTCACCCACGGACATCTCACCGTCATCTTAAACTTGTCGAACTCCTCTCTCAACTTACTCCTCACATGTTCTCGTACGAACTCCTTCCTCACCCTACGAAACTCCTCCCAAGGTATAGCGGGTAACCCCGGTTGGTATATATCTCCTTGGCACTCACTTTACTTGAATCCCACCATTTGCCACCGCCTCCCTCGGATAGAATGCAGCCCGATCCACTCTCATCTCATCGGGACAAATAACTAAATCCAAGATGTTCTCCATCTCCCTCAACCAACTATCAAGATGGTTAGGCTCCTCAACTCCCTTGTACTCCTTCGGGTTAAACCTCGCAATATAGAGGCTGACTTTAGCATGGTCAACCTCCTTCTCCTTACTCTTATCCTTGTCCTCATTCACTCTCTTCAGGGTCTCGAAGAGCGTCCCGGTGTTCCAACATCTTAACGATGTCATCCGTAGTCATAACCTCAGCTCTCGCGTACAAAGCATTTCTCTTGGGCGGCATCTTGAAGCTATATAAGAAAGGAATGAACATAAACACGCGTACTAAACCTCAAAACACGAAAACGCGCTGCCCAGAACCTACTCGATCGAGTATCCAAACCCACTCGATCGAGTAACGGGCTACTCGATCGAGTGCCCCCATGTACTCGATCGAGTACCCAAACTCCAGAACCAAACAGACCTTCTGATCTCTAACCCACTCGATTGAGTATCTAGGCTACTCGATCGAGTGACCCCCTACTCGATCGAGTACCCCTAGTTACTCGATCGAGTGCCCCAAAACTCGATTCTGGACTCAAAATCGCCAAAAACCTACCCGATCGAGTCAGCCTCCCTCGATCAAGTACCCCCAATACGTAAGAGCTACCCGCATATTACGTCGTATACTAACATGCTAACTTTATAAAATCACATGATATCATAATAAATATGCTACGCATCCTTCTACTAACTACGAAATCATTTCATTACGCTATTAAAAGCCACATCGTAAATAATTCAACTTGTTATCACTCATTAACATGTTCAACATATAATCATTCTCTTTCACATGCTCAACCTCCTACTTCAACACCAAACAATCAACACACTTCATCACTTTGTTGCACAAGTTAAACAATCACACAGACGACTCAACAAACACGTTCCCATGTGACCGGTTCAAAGTTGTAGGGCGACCCCCGCGACTTTAGGACGTCTCCCAAGCCTTTGCACTAGCTCCTACAACTTTTACCCCGGGTTCATTTTAATTGACTCCCTATGTTCATTAAGTTCATTGGTTACGAGGTTTCGGGATCGTCGCTCGATACCATTTGTAACACCCCCATACTCCGAGTGCCTTACCAGGACCACTCAGGTATGAAGACATCACCATCTCGGTTGCCCGAGGTATGATAATCAAATAGACAAAACAGAAACAACATTTATTATAAGTAATTTAATGAATAAGTACAATCCTCGAAACCAAACCAAAGTACAATACATTATTCCAAACCGTCTGCTTCTCAATCGAAATGTAAATGAAACTAAACTACGGCGGAAGACTCTATCGTCATGTCGTGGCCATCCCAAATATCCCAAAGATTCATCTCTATACCTGTTCAATATCTGCTCACCATCCCCGAATGGATCACCGCAGGTTTTACAAAACAACACCGGGGTCAGTACTAATCACACAATCAAAATAGACAACAATGAGACAAATAGACAGCTGAACTGCCACACACACACAACACCACCAACTCCCATCATCTCAATACTGACTGTCCACTGGACCAGCCCTGCCAGTGGGGGACCGCAGCCGTTCCCACCTAAGCCCCGCTCATCGTACGAGCGATAACCCTGTCCATTAATGTGCACATCCCCTTTCGTGGCGGGTTCCACGAAGGGCGAAACTAGGGCGTGAGATCACTCCCGCAAGTGACCCCACTCAGCCGAGAACGCATCTCGAGAACCATCAACAAACACAACCACAATCACAATCACAATCACAATCATCATATCAAACAACTAACTACAAAGACATCACCAATATCCCATTATGGGACTAATACCGAGTAGGAAATCCTACCCGAAAGCACAACACGCAGACGGTATCTACAAATGTCTCAAAACGCCTCTTCTATGAACTCTCCTCCTACCATACAACACATAGATACTACTATGCAATTACTATTCATAAAAACCCCCAATTCCTAAATTAGGGTTTCACTAATCCTAACAAAACATTATATAAATTACATTAAAAGCTTACCCTCGACGCAAGGAATCCAACGACACAAACTACGATGCAAACCGACCGTCTGAACTCCGGGAATTGTCAAGAACGCGATTAGGAAGAAGACAAGTTGCTTTCTCTCTTAAACAGGTTTTAGGTTTTGTAAAAAGTGATCTAGAACAAAGACGAATTGGTTTAAATACCTTAATCGCGTAATTAACAAAACCCGAGAAAACTCCCCCGTAAAACCGGACACTCGATCGAGTACCCACGGTACTCGATCGAGTACCCTACTCGATCGAGTGCCCCACTACTCGATCGAGTGCCCAACAGTCGAAACTATTTTATTCTCGCAACATACCCTTACTGACAGAGTAAGGGCTACTCGATAGAGTACCCCAAGACCATAAATACGAGTATTACAAACCTTTAAGAAGTATAAATGTTTAGATGCGAAAGTCAAAGTCAAACACATCAAGCAGAACTCATAGTATTACTATTGAACTCTTGGTCTTTGATTAAAAATCAAGAATTGTAAACCTGTGTTGTCGTGGCTAGGGTCATTAATGCGCGAAAGTCCGTAAACTCATGATTGTGTATCGCTTAAACATAAAATACACCCGTAAAAATTCCAATCAAGATAAATTCTGACATCAATGAAATCAATAAAAATCATATACTTCAACGAAGAACAAATCCGATTAAAACCAAACATCAATTAAATTAATTAGCCAGCAAATAATTGATCGACTAAATTGATCAATTATCACTAATTCCGCAACAAAGTCAGATTCGATACATTTGAATTACACATAAAATCAATCATAAAAACAACAAAATTGATTATATAGAGAGAAATATACCGATTATTGTCCGTCAATATCCCAAATTTGAGCTTTAACAACTTTATTATCGACACGAACGCTACTAGTAGCGAACTCGACTCCCATGGTAGATTTAGATTCTAAACAGAACTCGTAAATCACGATAAAAGGTACGATTATCCGACACTAAAGTAGCCGAATAAGACTACTTTGATTAATTAAGAAAAAGAATGGGATGGCAGTGGTAGTGATGAAGGTGATGAAGATGGTTGTACGGTGGTAGTGATGTCGGTGATGATGTTGGGTGGCACATCGGTATGGCAGGGTGTCGAGTCTCCGATTTTGATTACTACGCACCTTTTAGAAGAGATTGATGACATTGGATTAGTGATGGAGTTAGACTGAGTTTTGCTTTTTGTTTTCATGGAGAAAGTAGCGAGAAAGTCCACTTTTTGGGCTTTTATTTTCTGACTCAATTAATATCAGCCTTTGATCTTATTCTAATCGCGCCTATATATATATATATATATATATATATATATATATATATACATATATATATATAGATTTAGGATCCGGTGAGAACGAACACTCGGTGAGAACGACCTTGTTAATAAAGGTTTACAAAATGAAACCAAACACGCAGACACGACTATACACACTCTCATCACTCATCAATGCTCCAGTACCACCATCAATCCAACTTTGTCCTTAACCAAAAAAAAAAAAATCAATCCAACTTCGTCACCGTCGTCCAACTCTGACGACCACCACTCATCACCAACCACCGGCGTCACCCCTATTCTGAATCCCATCTCGCGCATTTGACGAGTCACACCACCACAACCCAACATAATTCGTCGGGCTGATCTCCTCTGTTACAGTAATTGTACCCCTCAACTTAATTTCTTGACTCGACCACTCGTGAGATATCAACTCGATCGGTCATAGTTGGGGTTATTTCGATGTATCTACACAAATTGTTGATGTATCTAACCACTAATTTAATGTATCTTAGCATAGATACACAAAATTAATCACTAGGTTCATAAAAATTGGTTCCAGATACGTCATTATAGTAACCAGATACATCAATTTTGAAACCGCCACAACTCAAGCTCAAACTCCATAATCGAGCCATTACCCAAACGGAGAGCTCGCGGAGAGCTCGCCGGTATGTGATGCTTTGCCGAGATGTTGGTGGAGATAGGGTGGTCGAGGAGGAAGGACAATCCAGATCTGGGCTTCCCGAAATCGGGAATTTTGGAGGTTGGTGATGCTCCGTGGTCTCGCCGGAGTCTGTCACCGGTATCGTTGATGTTCGCCGCTTTTCCGATGGTTCTCATCGACGGCAACAATCGTAGGAAGGAGAATCGACACCGGTCTTTGCAGATCGGGAAATTCGGAGGCTGGTTATGCTCATTGGACTCGCCGGAGTTGCGTCGATTGTGATCTCTCTCGCCAACCATTTAAAAACGGCGACATGTGCCGGAGCTCAAGTCGGCGATGGTGGTGGTCGTCGCGGATTCTAGTAGTGTTGGTAGATGGGGATGAATGAGGTTTTGGTTTTAGTATGTTTGTTTATAATGAATGGGGTTATGTCGTGTTTTTAATAAGATGGGCGAGAGTGTTTTTAGTTAATAATGGACTGGTTGTAGTTCGTTCTCACCGTTTGCACCGAATGTTCGTTCTCACTTACTCCCACCTCTCTCTCTCTCTCTCTATATATATATATATATATATATATATATATGTATATATATATATGTATATATATATATGTATATATATATACATATATATATATGTATATATATATATACATATATATATATATATATACATACATATATAAATGAGTTCACAAATTTTTGAGTCCATAAGTCTTCATCTCTACCATTAGATATTACAAGATGAAGGGTGGAGATTAAAAAAAAAAAAACACTCAACAACATGTAATAAATGCTTTGTCTCACACAATTTCAATTCCCAATTTATCTAATTAAATTATTTTCTCTTTCTTATCAACTAATTTATTAAATTAATATGCTACAATTATATTTCAAATATCAAAATATAGGATTTCGAAAAAATTTCATACCCGCGTAAAATAAAAGCGGTTTCGTAAAAAACTCTGTAAATCTTCATTCAGACTCCGATTAGGCGAAATAAAATTCTAATTTTATTATTTTTTTGAGGCCAACGCAATGGTAATATTTTCGTATACTATTGAGTTTTCGAAATGTTGAGTACTGCTAATTACTCGAAAGTTACACCTTATTTGTTTGAAGGTATGACCTATTTACTTGAAATTACACCATTCCCGTTTATAGGTACATATTAAAGAAGGGGGATTATTTGTTTTCTTCCCTCCGAGATAAGTTATATGTTGTATATAAATTGGTAACACTAGAGAATAACTCTAGGCTGTTGTATACACTTTTTGTTGAAGTGTCACAAGTGGTACATTACCGTTACACTCATTAAAGATTAAAGTTAAACTCGTAAAAGACTAAATTTACACTCATAAATTAATAAAATTAAAAAAATTATGCTAAAATTACGAAAATTCAAAATAAGATGCTTCAAAATCACTTTGTAGTATAAAATTACATTATCAAACACTAAAGTTACACCCGTAAAATACTAAAGTTACACTCGTACTACACTATATCGTAATTGAAATTACACCATATCCATTTAAAGTTACACCATTTTTACTTGAAACTAAATAATTAATTTACTCATTAATTAAATTATACTAAAGTTACACTCATAAAAGACAAAAGTTACATTATCAAAGACTAAAGTTACACTCGTAAAATACTAAAGTTCCATAAATTTGTCTTAAAGTTACATAAATTCAAATCAATATATTCAAAATCACATTATTAAAGACTAAAGTTACACTCGTAAAAGAGTAAAGTTACACTTCTAAAAGAGTAAAGTTACACTCGTAGATCGCTAAAAGTACTTAAACTTATGCTAAAATTACCAAAATTCGAAATGATATGCGTCAAAATCATTTTGTAGGGTAAAATTACACTAAAAAGGATTAAAGTTTCATTTGTAAAAGACTAAACTTACACTCGTAAAATACTAAATTAAAGTGTCATAAACTTATCTTAAAATTACAAAAATTCAAAATAATATTTGTATTCATAAAAAAAACATGTCTTCATCCATCCATCCAAATCTCACATCTTCATCGTCAATCTATACCGCCAAAGAGTCAACAAAAACAATTTGGGCTTGTTAACCGTCCTTCCAGACCTATAGTTCAAACTTCAAACGAATGTTAATCTCCAACAAGAAATATGAAAAGATAAATATAATAGTATTCTAAAAATATAATTACTAATATAGTACCCTGAAATTCAACTAGAGTTGAAAAGATAAGTAATACGATTGTTTTATAATCTGAATTTTTCATTTCCGCGTAAAATAAAAGCGTTTTCTTAAAAAGGTTCGTAAATCTTCATACAGACTCCGATTAAGGCGAAATGAAAGCGTAAATTTATTATTTTTTTGAGCCCGTCGTAATGGTATTATTTTTGTGAACCATTGGATTTTCGAAAATTTCAGTACAGGTCGGTATTATTTTCGTTTATCAATATCCAATTTTTTATGTGCCAATAGCATGAGATAACTAGCCATTTTAGCAAAAATAAAATTATAATAAAGAGAATGAAATACAACTCCAAGAAAATGCAATTTTTAAGAAAATCAAGCAATATAGAAAATAACCATCGAAATTCAGTAAAAAAAAAACACATGAATCAAGTTCAAAACAGATTAAATAAGACAACAAGGAATAAAATACATAATTGTGTGATAAAAGCTCTTAGACTTCTAGATCTCAATTGGTTGTGCAAAACTCTTAACTCTTTTTAGAAGATAACGAGTATGGTGGAGTTTTTAATGGTTGAATCGTGTTTGAAGATGGAGCCCTGACAAAAAAAAAAAAAAGATTTAACTGAATGTTTATGGTAGATTTGATGAGAGAGATCGTGGATTTTTTTTTTCTGATTTGATAAGAGGAAGTTTATGTTGTTAGGTTCATATACCTATTATTAGAGACACTTCTAATAGTGAACTAATTAACATTTTAATTTAAGTTCTTTAGATCTAGTGCATGCATAACTAAATAAGTAATAAAATGAGAAAACAATGATTCTTACATTGTTATTTTCGGTTTTATGGCACAAGTAAGGTCATCTACCTTCACTTGTTCTTGCGCTATGAAGAGTATTATATAGAGATCCTCCTCTTGATTGCATCCAAGATTAGCCCTCATCTCTACTAAATAATATTAGCTAGATATTTATTTAGTAATCTACCTTAAAATTGATTACTAATACTCATTGAATAATTTAGATTAAACTTCTCAAGTTTTTAGAGGAAAACTATGAATGAATGAGGTTTTTGCATGTGATGAATGTAAGCTTCTTTTTAGAGAGAAAGACATGAAAAATTTAGAACAACAAAAGTGTTCTCTTCCGCATTTGCTTTATGGGTAGTATAATAATATATAAAGGCAACCTCACTTTTTATGCTTGTGTCATAAGGTTTTTAGACAAAATAGAAGACTTATGACAAGTATCCTATATTGTCCAAAAACCGGTGCCCTACATAGTTTGTGGATCCATTTTTGTCTTATAATATTTGTCCCACAAATACTTATAAGTCCTACGTTTAATTATCTTACATAATTATAATTTGATCATACAACAATTATGTGACAAATTAATAAATATATATTCACTCAACTTATTAAGTAATATTTTATCATTATATCAACATATAATGGGTCCCATAATAGTTAGTTAGTTAAATTTACAACCTCTTGTAAATGTAAATAACTAATTAGCTCTACCTCGAAATATTAATAAAACCTCAACATAATTTAGTAAATTAACATATTAATTCACTAAATTGAATCTTATTTAATCACATTATAATAAGATACATATTTTTTCTCATAAATATAAATTGTTCTTATTTAAGGAATTAATTAAATTGTATCAATATACAACTAATTAACTTTATTGATAAGGGCATCATCCTTTAGGTGTGACCTTAAGGGATCAATGACCACCACCGTCCTACGACAATAACGTCAAACTCTAGCAAGTCAATCGTTACCGATTAATGTTGATCAATTGACTATTTATTTATCATCGCTTTCGTATTCTTATTATGAGATTTAATTATGATTTTAAATCCTGTGATCGCACTATTGTTGAGGACACCTACTCCTCCAACATATGCTTGATTTTGAATGGATTTGGTTTGATGTGAGAGAGGAGAGTGAATTAAACAGTGTATAGGAAATTAGTTTATGATGGAAATTAATTAGTTAGTGTCTAGGGAATGTGATTAGTGTGTTTTTTTGTCTTTTAATCTCAACCATCCATTATCAATGATCCAAAGGCTTAGATTAGGACTCAAGGACTCAACTAAAGAAGGAGGATTCATACGATCCTAAATCCCACTTTTTGGTTGAGTCCTTGAGTCCTCATCCATGTCATTAGATCAAACAAATGAAGGGCCAAGATTAAAACAAAATAAATGGGCTAGATATAAAAGAAACACAAACCCTAATCACTTCTCACTCTTTCATTCACCTCTCACCTCTCACTCTCTCTCTCCATATGAACAAAAAAAAAAGTTGTCTCCCTCTGACTCCACCGCCGGCCGTCACCACCAGTCCCTCGCAGCCGCCACTCTCATTCTTCTTCTCCCTCCTTCACGGCACCACCACAAGTCACCTCCTTATCTCTCCTTCCCGGCACCGCCAGTCTCCCCAGATGACAACCCACCCCCGTTCACGGACCACCAAAGATGACGACCCACCTTCTCTTTCCTATCACAACCGACAACAACCACAACAGTCCTCCCTCGCCGTGGTCGTCCCTCCTCTCCTCAACCGCCGCCTTTTCCCTTCTCGTTTTTTTTTTTAATTTTTTTTTCAGATGTGAAAAAATTTGTTGGTGGTGGTGGTTGGTGATGCGGTGGTTTCAGTCGTGGTGGGTAATGATCTGGCTGTCGCCTATTCCCTCCTCCTTTGTCTTTTTTTTTTCAAATGTAGGTGGTGTTGTTGATGGTGGTGCCGTGGTGGGTTTTTCGAGTTTTTTTTTTTTATTGGCCGCATGGGGGAAGGTGCGTCAATCTTTTTTTTTTCTTTTTTTTTTCAGATCTGAAATAATAAGTGGCTTGGGTGGTTGTTGGTTGTTGTGGTTTGGAGGTGGTGGTGGTAGTGGTGCTGTGGTGGCTGGGACAGGAGGTGATAGGATGATGGTAGTGGTGGTGGTGGTGGTGGTTGAGAAAGAAAGTTAGTAGTATAAAGTTACATTTTCGGGACTTAAGTTACAAATTTAAGTACTAAAGTTACAAATTCAAGGACTATAGTTACACTAGTAGGACAATAAAATTACACCTTTGTTGGCTAAACTAACAACTCATGGCTAAAGTTACATTCTTTAAAAATAAAAGTTACACTTGAAAGGACTAAAGTTACAATATTAATGTATATTAACTCAAATTTTTACATTTAAACCACCATACGACTAAAGTTATGATTCTAACGACTAAAATTACGACTCCAACAACTAGAGTTACACTTAAAAAGTAGGTAAAGTTACACCCATAAAAATTATAAATTTAAATTTTTACTTAAGAAACATCATAGAACTAAAGTTACATCTTCAACGACTAAAGTTACACTTAAAAGGGGTAAAGTTACACTCATAAAAATTATAAATTCAAATTTTTTCTTAGAAACATCATACAACTAAAGTTACACCTTCAACGGCTAAAGTTATACTCTAAAGGGCTAAAGTTACCCTCATAAAAGTATATAAATTCAAATTTATACATAAAACCACCCTACAACTAAAGTTACAACTTAAACGACTAAAATTACACTCGTAAAACAATAAAATTACATATTCTTTTGTTAAAATTTCACAAATCAAATTTCTAAATTCAAAATTTTATATACACAATGACTTTAAAATGTAAAAAATACTCTCATAAAGTAATAAATGACTAAAGTTACACTTATCAAGTAGTAAAGTTACAGTCAGAAAATGATTTGCTAAGAATAGGACTTATGGACTCAACCAAATTTGTGGACTCATCTGAACCTGACTCTCTCTCTCTCTCTCTCTCTCTCTCTCTCTCTCTATATATATATATATATATATATATATATATATATATATATATATATATATATATATATATATATATATATATATATATATTTATTTATTTATAGGGCCAGGGTCACCTACGAACCAAAGTTTAGTACGAACCGTACGAACTAACCCAACCAATAAAAGACACAAAATCTCATCAGTTCTTCCTCTTACTGTAATCCAATAAAAGACGTGCATCTTGATTTCTTTGTTTCTCTTTCCGACACCATGGATGCGCCTTCAATCCAACTCCATTCTTGCACCTCTGAATCGTCTCAAATACAATCAAGGTAAGTTTTAATCCAGATTTCGAAACAAATGCAATTCGAAAAATTAGGGTTTACTTAACAATTTGAACTCGAAACAATTAGGTTTTGCTGATTTTTGATTTGTGATGGTATTTTGTCATTTTGATTGTAGATTTGTTCGTTCATAAGTTGATTAACATTATTGTGATCGAAAAATTAGAGTTTTTTTGTTGATAAAACCATCTGATTTTGGTAATAATCTAACAAGAATGATTTTTTTTTATTTTAGATGGTAATAATTGAAGAAGAAGATTCGGTTATGGCAGAAGTTAAATATGTGTATGTATGTAGATGTAAGAATGTGTCTTTAAACCAACGTTTTTTACATTTAATTTGGAGGGAGGTAGGGGATTAATGTATTACGATACCTTATTTTGTTTTTGCTGCTAATTGAGACTCCAAATAAGTTGCTTTTAAAAGTTATGTGTATCCAGGTAGTTGAAGATGTGTTTCTGCCAATATGAAATAATGTATGATTGTGAAGATGGAGGGAGTATTACTTAGGTTAGTCAGTGATTTCAATATCATCTTTGTTTGCCCTTGTCTAAGTGGGGGATGATCCTTGTAATTGAAGTTAAACTGAGTTTCCGTATTCATCGACTTAGATGTTAAGGCCTTGTTTTGATTTCGGGATTCTGTTTAGTTAGAAAAATAAAAGCGAAAGAGAGGCGAAGGGATTCCGGGATTCTGTTTGATTCCTCTCTTCATGCTTATGATGTAAACTGAGTTATTTCCCTTAGCTCAGATATTGATTTTATGTGCAGACATTGTACAAGTTACTAATGTCCAGTCGTCTTCAAGTAATTCACAAGGAGATCAGTTACTTGTCACTAATGCACCGCATGAACTTTCTTCGAACAATGTACCAGGTATTAAATTGTAGCTTGTTATTAATAATTGTATTGTCTAATAAGCTTGAGTAGGTTATGACGGATAAAATTACAATCATTTTCTTTTGTTTTTTTTTTGTTGTTGTAGCCACCCCAGAAGTTGTTTTTGATAATCCAATAGTGGGATTGCCGAGACGCTCAGCAGAATTAAAACCAGCATTGTGGATGAAATTTGCAACTTTGTAAGAAGGCATACATTTTTACGAGGAATATGCCAAGGTTTGTGGGTTTTTTACAAGGTTAGACTCAACAAAATTGCTTGATGGGGTTATTACACACAAGTAGTGTGTGTGTGTAATAAACAAGGCAAAAGTAATCACAAGGGTACAAAAAGGAAGAGGACCCTTACGCGAATTGGTTGTCAGGCTAAAGTTTGATTTAGAAGAATTCAGACGGGTGAATATGAGATTTATGATTTTATTGAGCTTCACTCACATGCTATGAATACACCAGCAACTATGATACATCTGAGACCGTGTAGGGATTTAAACTTGGTTCACAAAAAAAATGATAATGGACAATACCCATGTAAACCATGGTCCGGTGCAAACATTTAGGATGTTCTAACAGTATGTGAAGGGATACAAAAATGTGGGTGCTTCTTTAAAAGATTTCAAAAAATTTCAAGGGATGTTAAGAAATACATCAAAGAATATGATGCCAAGATGTTAATAGAGAACTTCATGCAAAAAAAGGCTATGTCTCCATCTTTCTATTTTGACTTTGATGTGGATGATCAAAGCAGAATAACTAAGCTTTTCTGGGCAGATCCAATATCACTTAAAAATTATGCCCTTTTTGGTGATGTTGTTTCTGTTGATGCCACTTATAACTTCAACCAATAGAAAGTGGTGTTTGTCCCTTTCATGGGTGTTGATAACCATAAAGGTTGCATTATTTTTACAGCGGGTTTGATACGAAACGAAAATGCAGAATCATTTTCGTGTTTGTTTCAAAATTTTGTAACTTCTATGGGTGATCGCTATCCTATTACTATAATAACTGATCAATGTAGAGGCATCAAAAAAGCTGTTGAAGGTGTGTTTGGTGACAAAACATGCCACCGACTGTGTCTGTGGCATATAATGAAGAAGTTTCCTGACAAGGTTGGTCCATCGATTTCCCAAGACACAACCTTTTTGAAGGAAATAAACTCAGTTGTTTGGGATGTAGAGATCACTCCAGAAGAATTTGAATCGAAATGGAATTCAATAATTTCCTCATATGAGCTTTGTGATAACAAGTGGTTGAAGAAAATGTTTAAGCACCGTGCTCTTTGAATTCCTGCTTACATTAGAGACACATATTTGGGCGGGATTTTGCGCACAACATCAAGGCCAGAGTCTGAAAATAGCTTCTTTGGAAACTTCACCAACCCACATGTCATACTCGTCGAGTTTTGGATGCGTTTCTAAACAGCAATGGATGATCAGAGATAGAAATATTCTAAGGTAATGGCTAATGATAAGAACTGTTATCCAAAATTGACAACCCTTCTCCTTTTAGAAAAGCAAGCATCTGAATTTTACACAATCGTCATATTTTATATTTTCCAAGTAGAAGTCCAAGTTGCATGTTATACTTGTGGCCATTTACCATCACCAAACACAACTGGTTCTGATAATGATCATATTTCAATAATTGACCGTGAAAAAGACAAGGAATACAAAGTTGATTTAAGTGATAATAAGTTTTCTTGTTCTTGTAAGATGTTTGAAAGAATCGGGATACTCTGTAGGCACGTTTTATGGGTGTTGAAGGATAGGGTATTTGATTATATACCTAAAGAGTATTTAGCACTTAGATGGAGCAAATCTGGAACCTCCTACCCTCTTTATAATGTTGTTGGAACATCTGTCCTAGCTGATTGTGTGTCAATCGAAAGCCGCCAGAACAATATAAGTGAATTATGGTCGGAGGTATTTAATGCAGTCTTACTTGTTGAGGATAATGAGGAACATTATGATGCGCTATTTCAATTGCTCCGGAGTTTCGATGAAAAGTTGATTATTTCAGTTAAGTTTGGGAAATCAAAAGATAAGAAAGATGAGATTGAAATGCTTCTTAGGTCAAAAATACCAACTGAAGCTATTGTTCTACCACCAGAAAAGTGCAAGAATAAGGGATCGGGAAAGAGGATAACATCAAACAAGGAAAAGGCAGTCTTGGAAAATGCAAAGCCTCTGAGGAAATGTCGTGCTTGCAATGAAATGAGTAACCATGATAGTAGAAATTGCCCGAGTCGACTCCCTTGAAACTGATTTCAGTGGGATTTGTAGATGTCACTCAAAAGTCTGTGTTATGCTTTGTAATGTTATGGTACTCACTTGAAACTGATTTAAGTGGGTTTTTGGTTTATTTGGTTCATGTAAGACTGGTTTTGTATGAACTTCAACTTTTTTTTTTTTAATTATGTATTAGGCTACTGTTTTTTTTTTGTTTTTTTTTTTACTGACTATGGACTCGTGGAGTATAGAGGGTGTTACCCTTGCTTTGCTGAACAAATGAAAAATTTCGTGATATTGTTTTGATGGGCGTATTGTTAGTGTATACGTTGTGTTCGATGGGGAGATGGGCTGACGTGCTTGAATGCTCAGGTTCAGTGAGTAAAGTGATTCTAGTGACTGGCTAAAGTGCATGTAGCTAACTGAAGGAGTGTAACTAGTAGTCCAAAAAAGTGTATGTAGCCAACTGAAGGAGTGTATCTAGCAGTTCAAAAAAGTGTATGTAGCCAACTGAAGGAGTGTATCTAGCAGTTCAAAAAAGTAGGATTCCGAAAAATTGAGAAAGCCAAAAGGTAGGATTCAACATCATTTCAATGAATTCTTGAACCTCAAAATTACTCCACGCAAATCGCTTATTTCACTATGCTCAAGATATGATGCATGTTGCAAAAAAATGACCTATAATGTCATTTGTTCGAGTCTAATCTAGCAAACAACATGAACAATTAGCACACAACAAGACTAGTGAACAACTAAACATCCTTTGGAATACGAACCCGAGACTATGGTCACAATGCCTCATTGTATATTTTTGTATAGAAATTAGGAAAACACATGTCATCTCTTTTTAGAAATTTACAAAATATAGATGAAACGGGTGCATATTTAGAATTAAGTCGACAAAATATCATATTTCTCATTCAATAATAGACTCAACGATTTTCTTGTAAGCATAAAAATAGTCTCGCACAAGATTAAACGTCCTGATTAGTACTTTTTTTTTGCAAGAAAGGCAAGCCATCTTATTCATCCATTATAGGGAATAATAGGCAAAATCTTACAAAGTATAACCAATAACTTAGACCTTTAAACATTAAAAAGCTAAACTATCTCATCCTTATGAGAAGAATGAGTTACATGAATTAATCTTACACTAACTAGGTATTGTACTCGCCTAATTATGTAAGGTATGTCATGCTCTACTCCTTGAAAAATTCTGAGATTACGTTCTTCCCATATACTATAGACCATAGCAGTTAAACAACTCATGAACTACTGAGCTTTCCAATGTCTCCTCATAGGCTTACCGGCTATCCATTTTATTTCATTTCTCAAGTTCATAGTGCGGCCTGTTATCTTCATCCATAACAAAAGGCTTTGCCAAGTCATTTGCAAAGATATGGGCGAAAAAAAAAGATGTTGATGGGTTTCTAAAGCAGCTTTGCACAAAATGCACCTATTTATCAGGTACATACCCCTATTAGTGAGTTGATCAATAGTAGCCAACCTGCTTTGCATAGCCAGAGTCACAATAAAGCTGTGTTTTGGTAGAACTGCTCTATTCCAAATAGCATTTGCCCATCTGACTTTGACCCCTTTCTGTCAGAACTGATCATACATCATTGCTAATTGAAGCTTGCCATGCTTGATACAACTTTGCAGGAGAGCTTTGGCATTAGCAACATTCCCAGTTTTATCCAGTAACTCATCACACACCTTTAAGATACTTCTCCAGCTCTCAGAGTGATAAGTTTTGACATCCATGGTCCAAAACTCATCTCTTTTAATATTGTAAGTGTAGTTCCAAACCACCCAAGAGCTAGCAGAATGTCTCTCAATCTCCCAAATCCATTTACAAAGAATACACTTATTCCAAGCCAAGATTTCCTACAGCGTATGGCCCTTGTGTGTGTTTCTATTTTCTATTAGATTAGATTTGTATCATATGATTAATTATAACAAATTTGGCATGTTTTAATGACTAATTACGAATAATTTTTGGCATGTCGATAATTTTAATTATCAGTTGGAAGTTATTGATGTTTAATTTAATTTGAATGAAATTATTATTAGATTTGCCATGTTTTAGTCGTTCTTATGATTTTTCACATGTTTCGTTTAATTGTTTAATTATGTAGCATATTATTAGATCTAATTTGTATTTATTTATTTTTATCCATGTAAAAGTTAATTTGTGATGATTTTCCAAACTTATAATTTATAATTTTAATTTAGGTTGATTTTCGTAGTTTATTTCATTGATTTAGTATTTATTTCGCCATTAATATTGTTTTTATGCAAAATCCGTGTAGTGCACGAGTCTTATTTGACCAATTTCGACATTCCCGAGAATGCAAATGCGTGCACGGGCCTATCCAGAATATGTTTTTGTGTGCTTTTCTTATTTGACAATATTTATTTAATTTTATTTTTATTCGTTTAACTAATTCTAAATTTTAATTTATATTATTTATAATTTATGTTGTATATTTATAATATAACCACTAATGTTTGTTGAGTCTATCTTATCTTAAAGAGTAAGAGTATCTCTTTCCTTCTCTTTATTGTTTGCTTTGCTAGAATAGCTAATGAACTCACAAGCTAAACTTAATTACTCGACGATTTAATTGCATTAAGTTGACATAGAACGGGATTCACATGTTAGGGTTAAAAAATTGTTTGCACCTCAACAAATACAATTCATTCGACTAGCCATTATTTTTCTAAGTAGAGGTTGTCATTGCGACGAGCGAGGTTAGGTGTCTTATTAACGGGCTTCCTAACACGTACCCACACACGGACCTTTTTCTCTAAATGGTTTCCGAATTTCCTTAAATTTGGTGGCGAATCCTTTTCAAAGCACCTCGTGGATATATCGATTTCCCACATCCATAGTATCATCAATGAGAAACACATGATACTTTGATTAAAACTCAGATTTTCTGAAACATTGTTTCTGAAAACCACATCTCTTGGTTGTGCACTTGAGATTACTCATTTGCTTAATGTTGGGAGGGTGAATTAAGGATCTTTACTGTGTGCTGGAGCCTAATTCACACCCTTTTCTCATTGGTTTTGAGCTTTGAGTAAGGTTCTATCAATTTCGCAGTCACTTAGAACAATTTCATTCCATCTGTCAGAAGAGTCTGTTAGCAGAGCAAATTAAAAATATTTAGACTCACTTAAATCTCACCAAATTTTACTCAGTTTTAGATCCCACATTAAACTTAATTGTCACCAATTTTCATGATTTTAGGAAGTCATTTGCTATTTTTAAGGTAATTAGACATTTCATTTCACCCTGGTGAATTATCGTGAGATTTGTGACTTGTTTTATGATTTTTGGTTAACTATCCCTCTAATTATAGTCCAATTTCTTTCTCCTATTTTATAATCTTTATTTGATGTAATTTTAGTCGATTTTATAGTTACTTTCTACATACAAAATTAGTTGATTTTCAGTCAAAATGATTTCATTTGCTTAATAATATGACCATGTTTTTTTAGGACTAATTGATAGGAATACTCTGAACTATAGGTGTGTTGCTTAAAATATTTGGTTATTTAACGGGAATAATCCAAACTATTACCCCTCTTCTCAAAATAATCCCAACTACATTTTAACTCAGAATAAACCCAACATTGAATACGTTATTCTCATAATAGACTCACTCAATTGTTGACCTATTGTTAACCTATTGTTCAGGTTAGTGTCTATCCTGTCAATGACGTGGCATGAGGTGGCGCTTATTTGGCATGAAATGGCATTATTATTATTATCAATAATTGTAAATTATTATTGTAACCAAAAATAATAATTGTAAATTATCCCTATCACCACCCTCGTCTCTCATCGACACTCATCTACTGCCAGTCTGCTGCCACCATCCTCTCTCGACCCCTTTACTGCCACCACTATCCCCTCATCGGACCACCACCATAACACTGCCATCAGAATCACCGATCGTCGACGACCTAACATATACCTTCCATTTTTAATTTCATCTTCATCTTTTCTTGTTTTCCAGAACCCGTTTCTCCATTTTTTCCCCCAACAATCTCACCTAGTTTTCTGAATTTTTGTTCTTTGTACATATCACATTATCGTGAATTAAAATTGGAGAGGGAGATCATGGGCTAAGCATCAATTGTGGACATGAATTTCATCTTGGTAGGTGTGTTAGAGGTTGAGATTTTACTTTGTGTTGGGAGTAATTAATTTTGATACGGTTTGCGTGTGTTTAGAGTTGATTATTTGGTGAATTTGTTGTATTGAATGGTGATTTTAAGTGGGTTTTATGCTGATGGCTCCTCCGTACTCAGAAAAATCAAACACTAGTCAGAAATTAAGGGTTTTTTTGTTTGATAAAATCCCCAAATTATGGGATTGTCTCACTGAAATTTTGATGCCATCAATCCTTACAAAGAAATCAGTAGTGAATAGTTGAAGATTGTAATGGTTATTACTACAATAGCAAAAGTCATGACTGGTGTTGATTTTTGTTCGACATTCACCTGTTAGATTAGCAGAATCTAGGTCTAATACTAATATAACTATATAAGGTACAATGGCAGAAATCCATGATTATTAGTGTTATTGGCAGCATCTAGATTTATTAACGTAGCTTTGCTGCAATTGTGCCTCTGCTTCCTTTTAGCACCGCCGACCATAATGGTGAGGTGGTGGTCACCGGTGATGAGAGCTTGGTGTTGAGATCTGGTAGCAAAATGATGGTTGGGTTGGTGAATGGTGAAGGGAGAAGGAGATATGTAAATTTTATGTTTGGTCGAAATGACCTGTTAAACAAGTAGTCAGTCACCTAGACTATTTTGAGAATAAGGTATTCAATGTTCGGTTTATTATGAGTTAAAATATAGTTGAGATTATTTTGAGAAGAAGGGTAATAGTTTGGATTATTCCCGTGAAATTACCCTAAAATATTCCACACTCTATTTTAAATACCAATAAATCAAACTAATGTCTCCCACCACTTTTATTAGAATTGGTTATTTTGTTAACCTATTACAACTGGTTGTTTTTTTTTGTGCCCAATTTTTCTCTCCTTTTTGAGTCTTCATCTTCTTCCTTTTAGTCTTCATCTTTTTTCTTTACCTCTTGTTTCCTCCTTCACCATTCTTCATCTTCTTCCTTTACCCAATTTTTCCAAGTTTTATATCTCTCTTCCATTTCAACTGTAATTTATCTCACCTAAATTTGTAACTTAAATTTGTACATTTCTCCAATATTTAATCATTGATTTAGGTAGTAGTCATAAAAGAAGAATAAAAAATACTACAAAGAAACATTATAATTTACCTATAATCATAATATTAACTTTTTTCAAACTAATACGGAGTATTCATCATCATATTCACATATCACAATCTAAAGAATAATACAAATCAAAGATATTCATCATCAACTTTCCAATTAAGTTGAGCATGTATTTGATTAATACTCATCAATGATAATGGAAGAGAGGGTATTGACAAAGAAACTAAACTTTCTCCATTCTATCTACCATCTCTGTGCCATGCTTACACCGCCGTCGACGATTGACGGGGAGTCTCCGATACGCACCATAATCTCGTCCAAAGAGTAGTTATATGGTTCTATTTTCACTGATAATAACAATGTAGAACTTATTCCCACAAAATCCTTGCTACATGTTTGTAGATCTAGCTTATAATTAAATTAAGTATTTAGAAGTAAATTTTACCCAAAAATGAAAGAAAAAATACAATTTCCGTGCAGATGAGTGTGTGTGTGGGGGGGGGGGGCATCAACGTTGTGGCAAGGGCGACTTAAAGTGGTACGTGATGGAGAGAGGTTGTGCACGGGTTTGCATACAGTTGGTTAGCCGGTTTTCGCTGAGATGGACGATTGGTGGTTGTGACAATACAGGTGGATTAGTGGGTGGTAGAAAGTGGTGTGAGGTGGGGTTAGATCACTGTAGATACCTCATTTTTGCACCTCCCGCCAGCCACCCAGTGATAATTAGGCCGCATGTTTGGTACATGGAACGATTTATGATAGTCCGTAAGTTTATCATCAAGTGATAGCTCAAATACTTGTGTCTACCCCTTGGACGTCATCTATGCGCCAATACGGTTGTTTTGACAGTAATTATAGTTCATTTGGAGTCTAGGTCAAAAACCGCTTCATTTTCTAAAGAAACCGTTTAAAATGCCGAGTCGGAATGTCCTAGAATATTTCGGATATTTATTCCATAAATTAAAATTATATCTTTTGATAAAATATATCCTATAAATCTTATTTTACGAAATAAGGAAGTAGAGATTCACCGCAATTCCTTAAAAGAAACGCGAAATTCTTTCTTCCGTAGGAGGAAACCTCTGGAGAAATGACGCAGCAGATGTTGCGCCTCTTCGAAGGATCGCAGTAGCTGCTGTGTCTCTTCCCCAGCTCTTTTCTGCCAGTTTTCAGATTATTCCGTGATTCTTTCCAAAGTTTGAGTCATTCCATAACTCTCCATATTTTTTAGT
Source organism: Silene latifolia (assembly GCF_048544455.1). NCBI lineage: Eukaryota > Viridiplantae > Streptophyta > Magnoliopsida > Caryophyllales > Caryophyllaceae > Silene > Silene latifolia. The sequence continues at coordinate 141,417 of NW_027413129.1, read as the reverse complement.
ATAAATAGGGACCTTCGTTCCACATATTTTTCACGCGAGTGTCCGCCCTTCTCTTCTCCCTTTGCATTCTAAGACCGTGCTCTAAGCATTCGACGCGTACGTGCTTGATCAATCGACCACGTAAGCTCAGATCATTCTGAGTTCCAGTCACGTTGCATGACCGGCCAATTTGACCACTACACATCAATCAACTTAATCTAAATCCTCTAAGAGGGCACTTTCTACATACATTCGAGGGAGCAATCACTATACGTTAACTTAGTTAATCTGGTTTCGTCAAACAAGTAAGTCTGAGGGTGTAAATCCCATCTTTTTTATTGTATTTTATTTTTATACCAATTAATGTAAGATTTATGTCAAAAATATATTTAAAACCGACCTCTAAAAACCCTATTATTACACTGTTTTTACGAATCAGCAGCAAACAGACCTAGAGAAGTAATGCGACAACTGATGCGCCTCTTCCAGAGGCTGCCGCATTTCCTACTTTTCTTCTTCTTCCTTGGTTCTCTGCTATTTCGTTCCTTTTATCCTCCTTTTATTATTTTCTTCCTTTTCCTTCATATATAATAAGTTTTAATACATTCTTAATAAATATCATATTTTATTTAAGGTTTAAATCCCTAACAATCGATATTTGCGGGTTTTCGCCATTAAATCAAACCCGGATGTTAGAAGCTCGATTTGTTCATATCAAGTTTCTGGAATTCGCCTTTTGTACATGTTTTTACCGCTTATTTCCAGTTTGTCACATCTTTCAACTCGTTTCCGTCTTTATTATTTGTCCTAATTCGTTTTGATTCGCTCTTAATCCGTTTTAACCCGTTTTAATTCGTTTTATTGCTTTCATGACGGTTTTGTATGTAATTAATATGTTAAATCACCTTCACTTGAGTCCAATATCGATAATCAATCATTAACATACCAATGAAAATTAACAAACTCGCAGTTCTGAGTTCTGACTTCACAGCCAGAACTCACCTCAGGAACAAACACAGTGAAAGCTGCGCCTTTTCCAAGGGACGCAGCAGTGTTACGCCAGTTCCGGGATAAATTATGTCTCTGAATTTCCGTTCTTGCTTTGACTTAATCCTTTATTTACGTAATTAATGACTATTAGCCTAATATCACCCTTAATCTGTCCATATTTTCTAACCTTATTTTATTTTTCTTTCTTTTTCTCAAATCGTCCGTCTTAAGTATATTTTTGACGTAAATCAATTAATTCATTGTAATTTAATGTAATTTCATTTATCGTTATTTATTTATTGTATTTAGGGTGTTTTGTCAGAAACTACCCTTTATTTAGGGTCATTTGTGAACAACTACCTTTCATTTTATTTTTGGCTTTCAACTACCTTTTATTTCTTCATTTTACGAAAGACTACCAAAAATCCACTTCCGACAAAAAAAAGTCAACTTTCCGGCGTTGACTTGCTCTTTTCTCCTTTTTCACACATATAACCCATATTTCGCCCTTTGATCACCCAACAAAATCCGAAAAAGCTCCTCTCCATCCCCAACACCTTATCAAAAGTTTGTTGAAATCAATACCAATGTATCAACCATCTCAATCTCCATCTCCGTCGTCACCTTTACTATCACTTTTACCTTCACCCTTACATTTCAACAACCTTATAGACTACTCATGATCCATCAAGCTACTGTCCATCTAAGTCATATTAAAGTACTTTTTTTCTCTCTTCAGGGTAAGATGGTAGGTATAAGAAAACTAATGAAATAGTAGCACACAAGTGATCCTAAGAGTGAATCTATGATTATTTTCGAACAGTTAACACTAGGAGTTAATTTTGCCAATAAAACCATAATAGATCATTGTTGTTGAAAAATTATTTACCTTGTTAAGATAATTAATATCAATGATGATTTTGTTTCGATGATTAGGACTTTGATTCAGGTAAGAGATAGACAAATTTAGGTGAATATTGTTGGGTTTAATCAATCTTTATCGTCGATTATTAAGGTTATGAAGTAAAGAGTTAGATTCAACATGAAATGGTAAGTCAACGCCGGAAAGTTGACTTTTTTTTCGCCAGAAGTGGATTTTTGGTAGTCTTTTACAAAATGAATAAATGAAAGGTAATTGAAAGCCAAAAATAAAATAAAAGGTAGTTGTTCACAAATAACTCTAAATAAAAGGAAGTTTCTGACAAAAAACCCTTGTGTTTATCATGGATGTTTTATTCGTTTTTCTCATGTAATTAATTCTAAATCCTAATTCGACATTAATAAGTGCTAATTATTTGTCCATTGACTTAGTTTAAATTCACATGTTAGGATCAAAACGTTGGGTGTTGCATTGGATGCATTACATCGACAACATATCAAGTACGAACGATTCCCTAATAATCATTATTAGAGGCCGCTATCGAGGCGGGCGGGATTATATGTTCAGTAAAAGGACTTCCTAATATATACCCTCACCCCTTACTCCAGATCTCTTTGAACATCCGTGTTCATTGGCATCCACGAGAGTAATTCTAGACATAGAATGCTAAGGGTAATGAGTTCTTAGTGTTCATGTCATTACTTTGTGTCTTGACATGACACGAGGTATTCGAACGGTTCCAATTTCCCATAAAAATTGGTGGCGACTCCACAAATGCAAACGCTTGTCCAAAGCGCCCCCGTGTCCACAGTTTGGTGACTCCGTTGGGGATCATACACTTACATGTTACCCAGGGTAAAACTCGAACAAGGTTAGGGAATAGTTTATATGAGACAATTGTCGGTTTTCATTACTTGACCTTCTTAGGTCACTTTATTCGGCCTTCCTAGGCCCAACCAAACCCTTTCGACCAATCGTCCCGTCTGGACGGTCCAAATTCTTATCTGGGCCTAAAGATAGATAGCGATTGACGTCAACCATACCGTGATTCATACTCCTGTTTGTATCAAGGCCTTTCACTACTCGAGGAAATGGACTAGGAACCGACGTTACTCATGTTTGGCACGCCTCTCCACGGACCCGGGGTTTGATTGCTTGGTATGGCAACCCACCTTTCTAAGCCAAAACCCGTATATATGCACTCAGCATATCGTTATAATGCTTGTATGTATGCTTGTATCATATGTGATCACCATTTTGTAAATAAAACTATGACGAAATTTTGTAAAATAAAAATCTTTTCAAAATGTGAACATTTTTAAAGATGGCCAAAATTAGCGCTAAACGAGTCGAAACTCTGTCCAAATCTTCACTCAAAATTCGGGTCTCAAAACCCATTTCAAAACCTCACTTCGAGTCAGCACTCCTACAACTACACTACAGTTGTTTAGGACAAACATTTCAAAGCTTTGTCATTTTCAAACCTCACTTAACACAGTGGCACACGCCCACTTCACAAGTTGAGTCTTTTTGAGTAAGTGTGCTAGAATGGTCGATCGTGTTTTGATTCGTCGCCGATCTCTTATCCAGTTTTCAAGATGTCTGGGATTAGTCACGCAAGTGTTAACCCGGAAATGGTAATGATATAATCCTAGCAGCACTCGTCCGTCTCCAAACAAGCCAAGACCGAGCTTATGTTCGCCTCAACGCTATTGAAGGCCGAATTGTTGCTGTTGAAACTAGGCTTCCTCCTGTAGAGAATGATATTCCTAACGAGACCGTGCATGATAACCTCCCACCTTTTGTTGGATAACAAGAAACCAACCCCCCACTAGGTCCTACTGAAGCTGAAAAGCGACTCCAAGGAGGAGCAACTAATGTACCTTAAGGGAGATGACATCTACAAGGAGAATAATCGCAAGTATGAGGCCGTGAATGCTCAATTGTCAACCAATATCAACATGACTGACATCCCAATGTTCAAGGGGCATGAAAACCCATTAAACCACATTCGTGCTTTCAAAGACTACATGTCTATCAAAGGCATCAAACCTAAGATGTTCTTAAGGATCTTTACTTCATCTCTCGACACCATTCTTAAGCAATGGTTTTACTCTTTGGAACACAAGAAAATTGCCACCTGGGATAATGTCGCTGATACCGTCGTCAAGTACCAAAAATAAATACCTAAATACAACTAGCAGAAGTTAGCAGCAAGTAGGGTCGATCTCCACAGGAAGATGGGAAAATGTCAGCCGTAATTAAGTCCGTCTAGGTAACCAATTCTGGGGGTTTGAAAGGGTTGTTCTAATCTAATAAGATCAAGAAAGAGAGAAAAGACAAAGGAGTAAAAATTAAGCAAACAGAGAGAAAACAGTTAAGACAGTCGGTTCACCATGATTCTTCAGTCATACAATCTAGGTCTCAGGTCAATGCAAGTATGGTCTATGAGGCAGTGAATATCTCCTTCTGGTCTCAATTCTCCCTAAAGCACAGATAGCTTAGCTTCCGCCCTCACTACATGCCCTAATGTTCGCTACAAGTCTCGCCCTTTCCAATGTTCCGATCTAGGTCAGGGTTTATCAAGTTTTTAATGACTAACTGCATCGACTCAATTAGGCAGAAACAATTAAATGTAACGATTAACAACATAAACTAAACTAGCATTAAACCTAATAATTCGATTTACAATTCCCTTAAAATAATGGCTCCCATATGTCTTCGCAAGGGAAATTAGCTATGCATAATTATCGGGATAGCAACAATCATACATAAACAAGAAGGATTAAACATAATAGAAAGCCACAAATGATAAACGATAACAATTGTGAATAAAGAAAGAAAGAATTAAAGAGAAGCAAAAGATTGAGATTAAGATTAAAGGAAGAGATACCGATTACAAGTTTTCGATCCAAGCAATAGTTCAGAGTAAGAGTATGAGAGAGTAGAAAGAAAGAGAGATGTCGTAGTTCAAGAGATGAAGAGGAAGTAATATCACGTAGTACTTAACCTAATTAAATCCTAATAACAAAGCCCACTCGAAATAAGGCAAAAACACGTATACAATGTAAAACCTCTCGATCGATTGGAATGAAACCACTCGATCGAGGACAGATCTAGCAATTCCTCTCGATCGAACGGAAATGGAGTTCGATCGTGGACTTCTTGTATCACCTCTCGATCGAGCATCGAATGCAGCTCGATCGAGTGAATCTTCAGAGGATAAAGCATTCGATCGACTAATAAGTGGTCGATCGAGCTATATTAGCACATATGACTTCTTGACACCTTCCGAGGTCAGCTCACGCGTCTTTTAAGTGATAGATTCCAAGCTCTGATTCCTTATTCTCCATAAATGCATGCAAATGAGACAAATTTAGGTTCGGTTTATCCTCTTTCTGGTTCGTACCTGCAATTTACACAAGACAAACCAAAGTAGACTATTCGGGGGTATTTGTAGCTAGATGCTACATAAATAGTACGGAAATGCGTGTAAAAATGAGGCAAAAATCTTATATAAAATCCACGCATCAAATCTCCCCAAACCAAACATTTGCTTGTCCCCAAGCAAACTATGAATGCAACTAAGAACAAATAGTGGAACGGAACCAACTCATCAGCTACAAATCATCCACCCAAACCAGTTTAATTCAACAACTAACAAAGTGGCAAATGATAAATGCAAACGAATTAAATCAATGTCTCAAACTTACTGAACCGTCGACCTTGAAAGACTCATAGATATCGGACTCTCACGGGTCACTCATCACTCAAATTAGGCACATGGTGAGTATATAAGTGAAAGATAGAAAGAAGTAAAGACACTCACCTAACTCGACCTATAAGGACATGCATGCAATTTAACATGAACAAAATCTCTACAACCGTACATACGCATTCTCACCAACTGATGACCAAGACACATGCCGATGACTTATATTTGGATAGGTGAGGTCTTTGGGTAAGAAGGGGCTAAGGCAATTTGGATATGTAGAGTTAGCGACCAATTAGCCAAAGAACAACGGGTCTAAATTAGAGTTACATCCAAACTTCTTTCTCAATCAAGTAATACAAATCGGTGCTACATTGAAGCACAAAACTCACCAAACACCATAAATTGTTAACTCTCCATAAGATACAAATAGAATATGGGAGGAAAATCACAATATATTACACTTCGGCTCATGATTTTTCATAGTTTTTCCTTTCCTTTTTTTTCAATTCTTTTTCTATTTTTTTTTTCTTTTTTACAGCAATTTTTCCATATATTTTTCTTTTCATTCTCTTCAATTCTACCACCAACTTCTCAAATTGGATATGTAACCAAACTGCAACAAAACTTTCCAAACAACTACTAATTACTAGCTTGGCTAGGGTAGGCATAATTATAGATTGTAGCTAAACAGGGCAAATAAAGCAATTCGGCTATGTGAGGCTCATGGGTAGAATGAAATAAAGGAACCGCTCTCTAACATGTATCACCATCCACAGAACAAATGCATACAGGTATTAAGAAGACTAGATCCATACTTATGGAAATTGATGTTAAATGCCTTATAGAGAGTACTACTCACAATCCTACATGAACTGGTCATGAATGTCACCAGTTTAAAAAGCTCTAACCTCAGAATGTCATGTAGTTCGCCAATAAATGAGTCAAGTATATTTGTTCAGATAAGAGAGAAACAAAAACTCGTAGATTATGCACAATACCACGCCAACAAAATGTCAAGAATATGCAAGGCAAGGGTAAAGAATCAAAGTAACGTCAAAGTTCAAACGTCCCGACTCAAATTAAACGTGAAAATTTTATTTTTTTGAATTTTAAGCGTAAATGCAAGAAAACATGCAGACACAGATATGGATGCATACCTCCCCAAACGAAATAGTACAATGCCCTCATTGTACCAAAAATAGGGAAGAATGCAAACTAAAGAGAAAAGGATAGCGGGAGTCGGAAAAATTACAAGACAGAGTAAGGAGGGACCTCCCCAAACTGACCATGAACATGGGAGGTCATAGGTAGCCACACAGCAGCTCAACGGACGAGAAATAGCAGCAGGACCACGCAACTGCTCGACGATCGAAAAGATCAGAGTAGTTCGATCGAGAAGATCTGGTGTCAAAAGGACTCGATTGAGAAGATGTTATACTCGATCGAGAGAAATGGATTTGCAGCTTTTCGATCGAGAGCATAGATAGGCTCGATCGAGTAGAATTCTTAGCAAAATTGCTCGATCGAGTAGAAAAACCACTCGATCGAGCTACATCACCTACAAAACGCATAAAAAAAGTATAGGAAAGACGAGAGATGCATAGTTCGGCATTCGAAGTTCAACACACAGCTAAAAGAAAGAAAATAAGTTTAAACCAAATTACAACAAAACAGTCCGGGTTGCCTCCCGGAAAGCGCAGGTTTAAGAGGTCCCGCACGACCTTTATGGCTTCAACTAACTGGCTCATCAAGCTCGTCGAAGTACAAGACTTCAACACGCTTTTCTGCATCATTTGCCTCGTGGTAATGCTTCACATATTGCCCATTCACCTTAAACCTATTTCCCTCGGGACCTTCTAGCTCAATAGACCCAAATTTAGTGACAGCTATGTCACTGTATAAGGGCCACTCCACCTGGACTTCAGCTTGCCAGGAAATAATCGCAGGCGGGCATTAAACAGCAACACCTTCTGCCCGACATGAAATTCTCTAGGTAAGGTCCTTTTGTCATACCATCTTTTCGTCTTTTCTTTGTAGATACGTGAGCTATCATAGGCGTTGAGCTTAAAATCCTCCAGTTCATCTAGCTCACAATAGACGTTCGACCACACAACTTAGGATCAAAGTTAAGTTCACGAATTGCCCACCAAGGTTTACATTCTAACTCAACAGGTAAATGACATGACTTCCCATAAACTAACCGATAAAGTGATGCACCAATCGGTGTCTTAAAGGCAGTCCTATAAGCCCATAATGTGTCCTCCAGTTTAAGACTCCAGTCCTTCCGTGATTTAGAAACTACCTTAGCTAAAATCTCTTTAATCTCACAATTAGAGACTTCAAATTGCCCACTGGTTTGAGGATGATACGCCAAACCACGCCGGTGTTGAACACCAACCTTAGACAAAATAGAAGTTAGTCTCTTTTCCTTAAAGTGAATTCCCCCATCACTAATGACGACCCTAGGGACACCAAATCGGGGAAATATAATCTTTTTAAACATCTTGATCACGATCTTGGCATCATAATGGGGTGAAGCAATTGCCTCCACCCACTTAGACACATAATCAACAGCTACCAAGATATACCTGTTACCTTTGGTAGATGGGAATGGTCCTTGAAAATCGATGCCCCAGACATCAAAAACCTCGACCTCTAGGATACCATTTTGTGGCATCTCAAGTCTCTTGGAAATATTCCCTGATTATTGGCATACATCACAGGCTGAAACAAAAGCTTTAGCATCAGCAAACAAAGTAGGCCAGTAGAAACCAGACTGAAGTACCTTAGCCACGGTGCGCGATGGACCGTGGTGACCACCATAAGAGGATGAGTGACAGCCTTCCAAGATCACCTTGGTCTCCCACTGCGGAATACACCGTCTGTAAAGACCATCTGCACACTCCTTAAATAAATAAGGGTCATCCCAGAAGTACTGCTTAGCATTATACAGAAAACGCTTCCTCTGCTGATGAGAAAGTTTAGGCAGCAGCGTGCCACTGACAATGTAATTAGCCAAATCTGCATACCAAGGATCTTAGTTAATAATAGAAGACAAAACAGCAAACAAAGAGTCATCAGGAAAAGAATCATCAATAGGTAAGGAATCTTCTCCCTCTTGCTGTGATAGTCTTGATAGATGATCAGCGACAACGTTCTCAACACCTTTCTTATCTTTTATTTGCAAATCAAACTCCTGAAGAAGGAGTATCCATCTCAACAGCTGATGTGACCATTATTTGAGCACATTTAGTCTCCTAATTGAGCCCATTTTGCATACTATTATAACATTTTATGGCTATTTTATCAGTCGAAACCTTCCTATTTGCTTTTCTATCGCATTTCATATGTTTTATAGGAAAGAAGATAATAAGGCGGAAATTCCCGTCTTTCGTGCGTATTCAGAAGCTATTTGACGATATTTGATGGACTAGTATGAAGAGGAAGCAAGAACTAAAGACCAATCCCACAAGAATAAAAAGGAAGTGAAGAAATAGGATGCTGCCACAGAAGACGAGCGGCTTATCCACAAGACGCCCGTCCTGCAGTGACAACCCGTGCGTCCCAGCCATGAAGACGCCCGGATTCCTCCAAAGAATCCGAGCGAATTCCCATGAAGACGCCCGGGCACCACCTCAACAATCCGCCCGTCTTTCCCCTTGGGCGCCCGGATTCTCTTACAAAGAACTTTCGTCTTTTCTTTTTCCGTGAAGGATGTCCATCCTTTCAAAAAGACTAGCGTTTCCCTGCTTAAAACTCAAAAGTGTAATTACTAATTTAGCCTTAGTTAACCTAGTGAATCCCTACTATAAATACCCCATTTGTAATAATCAAAGGGTGGAGGATCTCTCTTAGCTACAAACAAATCCTTCTTTAGATTAGATTAGGTGTAGATTAGAATAGATTACACTTTAATCTTTCCACAAATCTCACATTAATCTCTCCTTAATTATTGTTCAAGTTTATTATTCAAGTTTATTATTGGGTAATTGAAGATTATTGGGTTATTATTGGAGGATTGACAACCCTTCATCAATCAATCAAGTTTCTTCTATTATTCTTTGCTTTATTATTTGGATCATCTCAAGTTTGGTACAATTCCTTTACTCTTTAATCTTTATTGTTCATTTCTTCATTCTATTATCATGTTTATACTTGTTGTGATGTTTGACACCATTAATGACATGTTTCCCATGATAATGAGTGAGTAGTCTTTTAGCTAGGATTAGTGGGTAACTAGGGAAACCAACATGGGATTGATTCATGCTTAATCAAATATGTTCACATGATTAAATTGCTTGCTTGTTGTGATGTCAACTTTATGCACATGTTATGTTTGATGAAATGCTAAGCCTATGAATCCTTGCATTTACAACCATCTCTTATCTACTATACTTGACTTGTAATATATAAACCAACTCGAGTCTTGTTAGACCATGCATAGAAGTTGATTAGGAGGAAAGTAAGTCGACTTGTAGGTGTTGTACAATCTAATCGATTCGGCTCCGGGACCCAACTCTTCCTAAGAACCGTAAGATATAAACCAACTCGGTTCCTCCACAACATTAATTGCTTGCTTATAATTGTAAACATGTTTGTATGATCAACACCATGAACCCCCTATGTCCCCATGATATCCTAGCATCTTTAATTAATTGATTACATCCTTCTTTTATTGCTTGGTTTATTATATTGCTTGCATTAGTCTAGACACAATTACAAACCCAAACAAATTGTGACACTAGCATAAATTGAGATAGATAGACGTAGAACCCAAAGCACACCGTCCCATGGATCGACCTCGACTTACCGCTAACTAGTAGTTTGTTGAGTATTATAAATGTGTTTGATTGGATGTGACCCGACGACATCACCCATCAAAATGGCGCCGTTGGCGGGGATGGTGCTATGTGATTAAGTTCTTACTTGTTTGTCTATTTTAATTGTGCTTTCACCTTGAGGAACTTGTTCCTCAAGGATTGTTCTTACCGTTTTTGTATAGTTTCCATGCTTGTAGTTGTTTCCTTGTCTTAGCTATGATGGCTCAAGACTTGACATATGGAGTATGCGGTGGATCTTTTGAGTATGACTATTGGTATGGGGAGTTTGAGAAGCAAGTCAATACAAACCTACCTTATTATTCGTACAATGAAAATCCTAACTACTACCCCAAATTTTCCAACCAAAACACTCACATCCAATATCCTAAACAACCACCCACCCAATACCCACTTCATAATGAGTTTCAATTGCCACAATACAACTACTTTCACACACACCCACAACAAGAAAATGAACCCATTCAAAATGTGATTCTCCAAATGATGGGGGATCAACAAAACTTCTTCAAACAAATGCTAGAGGAGAGCCAAAAGAGGGATAATGTTCTTCAAGGCATTGTTGCCCAAGGTGAGGAATTGGAGATTCAAATTGCCCAATTGAAAGAATCCCAAGTAACCACTCCTCACCACCGTTTGGACATTGAGCATGAATGCGAATTTGAAGTAGTAACTTTTGATATGGAAAATGAGAAATGGGAAGAGCCAACCTCCTTGAGCTCTTGTGACTATGAAAGTGTTGTGTTCGATGAGGAAGACATGAGGTTGAGTAAGCCAAGTACTCTTAGCCTTTGTGAGTATGAGGGTGTGTCCTTTGAAGTGAATGTTGAGACATTGGAGAAAGAGTTAAATGAAGCCCCCATCTATGATTCGTATGAAGATAGCAACAATGATGATGAGCCTAAGGGATGGACTCGTAATATCACCTTGCTTGAGGAGCCTATCCTTGAGACATTTGAGATACCCTATCATGAAGAAGAACGTTCTTCCCTGATTCCTCATGAAGACCACTTGACACCCATCATGGAGTCAATGATCATTGAAGAGGATATGGTGGACCTTCTTCAAAAGGCCAAAGTATCATACAAGAGCTACTTGGTGAAAAAGCTCAAAGAGAAAATTGCTCGTGAGGCCACTTGTGAAGATTTGGCACCCACGATGACAACTTCTAAAGAACTCAATCATCAATGCCATGAAAATTCTCCTTCCACCTTGGAAGGATTGAAAAATCAAAATGCTATCATCATCACCGAGATTAAAGAAGGAGTTGGTGAGTGGAAGTCTACGGATGAAAATGAACCACACTTCATGCCTAGTGTTTGTTGGAATATGTGTCCTCCGACAATAATGCGATCACGACTGTTGATCATGATGATCACATGTTTAAGTCTCATTATAAAGAATACAATTGGGAAGTAATATTTTTACCGTCAAACCCATCAACATATATCGGTAATGATTGGCTGACTAGAGTTTGACATTACTGTCGTGCGACGGTGGTGATCAGTTGATCCCCTAGGTCATACCTATAGAGCAACACTCTTAATTGATCATTTAATTAATCGTATAACGTTACGAGTTAATTAAATTACTTGAAAATTGACGGACGATTTTGGAAGTAAAATTTACGTATCGCATTGGAATTTTATTAAATGAGATACGGTCTGAGTAATCGAATTGTATCATTACTCAGATGAAATTATTGTTTAAGGAAACAATTGAAATTGAATGAATTATTATAAATACAAATTGTTGTGATTTATAATTGGTAAAATATTTTGGTACAAGTAATTATGAATTACTAAGTCGATTTTTGTATATGACGTATTTTTAATACGTTGATTTTTAATATGTTAAAAATACATAGCAATTTTATGTGACATGTGACATGTAACATATTGACAAATTGACAAAAATAATATGGAATCCATGTTATCTAATGTGCCGAAAATTAGAGGAAGATTAAGCTAATATTATATTGATTGTATTAGTGGAGGGCATGATGATTACCTACTAATCTAGCCATGCAACCCTATTGTGCATTGTGAAGACAAATAAATGCATGCATTGGCTCCCCTCCCCCTCCTCTTGTCCGGTTTTTCTTCAAGGAAAAACAAGTGGTTTTTGCCTTATATTATTCATTATCATATACATAACATTTTAGTTGTTGTTGTATTATTCTATCATCAAAAATTAAGAATTTTAGAAAGATAAAAATACTTCCTCTTCTCTCCTCTCTCAACCGGTTTTGGGATATTAAAAACCAAATTATTTTGTGTCATTTTTCTACAAAATTAATATTGTCTAGTATTCATAGTATTAATTTTAATTAAGAGTGTGCTTTGGGTATAAATCCTTGGGAGAGATCCTACGCTTGGGTCTTTGTTCATCCAAAAGGAATGCTCAAGAACAAGAGAGAAAGGTGATCTCTCTTGTGCCCTATAAACCGAAAATCCAATGTAAGAACAATGTTTCTTCTTTATTTTTGTTTAAAAGTTTGCATGCATAAGATCATTCTTTAATTTTATGACAAATTAAATCATAACATATATGAATATGTAAGTATATAGATCTACTTTTCCTTCAATCGGTATCAAGAGCCATGGTTGTTTGCATGCAAATCGGTTAAAAGTTTTTCCGAGTTATAAAGATTAACATATAAAACTTATAAAATTTGTGTTATTATGATATATCATGAAATTAATTTATGCATGTTAAATTTCTGGTCCTAAAATGTTTTTAGGATATTTTGGTTATTTTATGGATTTTTATTGTTCATATTACATAATAATGGCATTAAATATGATTTTATGAATAAAATGTCATTTTCGGACTAAAAATAGCTATACTTCGAATTTTGCAGTGATTTTTGGATATGTTGTCACATATATTATTTTGAGATAACCTGTAAATTTTCATAATTTTTGTACTTCTTATGCTCGAAAAATGGATTTTTCATTATTAAAATCGTTTTTAGGTGAAAAATAGGTTAATATGAGATAAATTTCGAATCTGGTCATAGAAATTTAGTATGTTGTCACATGCAATTTTACAAGATGTGTGTAAAATAATGGGCTATAGTGAAGTCTTTTTGCATGATTTATGGATTTTTGAAGAAAAATGACATGAATAGTGACTTTATTAGTGAAATATTAATAAAACATACTCTATGACTAATGAAAAACATCATATGTTGAATTTTATTATCTTTTTCAGATATAAAATTTAAAAGTTAATGAATATAATTTTTCTCATGTTTTTATGATTATTTTGTTAAAAACCGATAAACCGCAACATTGTTTTTCCGAAAAAATTTTCGAAATTTTTAACCTAAGTTTTTTGAACATTATGAGTGTCATGGTATTTTTCCAGAATGTTCATGAGTTTAAATTTCAAATTTTGAATTTATTTGAAATTTTGTGATTTATTTGAAGTTTATATCTTATTTTTGTAATTTTTGGTCCATTAATGAACAATTTTAGAAATATGAGTTAATTATGGTCAAATAATTAGTGAAGACTAAATTTTGAGTCCTAAGAGGTTAGGGTAATTAACTTATGCATAAATATGAATTTATGTAATTTTTGTGATTGTAAAATGTTGAAATCACGCAAATCCGTGAAAACCGAGTAATATACGATATTGGCTAATTAAAGGCGATTTAGCATAAAATTGGGCATGTTCATACATATTATAATGCTGCATTTTCTTTATGATTGTCATAATTTAATTTATGTAATTTTTGAATTATGTAATTTTACTTAGTATGGCCTTAGATTTTAATTGGTATTTCCCGAAATGTATGGGAATATCGATTCGGTTGTAATTTATTGTGATCTCGTATCACCGTTTTGTAATTTAATAGATTTATTTTATTTTAGTTACAAATGTATAATAGGAAATTATGTAATTTGCTATGTAATTTAATCTATTCCGGAGTTCCCAAAGACGGATTTCTTCAAGATGGCGATACATAAAGACGGTGTTACCTCGAGATGCGTGCCACAACCGAAGTTCAAGGGACCAATGGAGTTGGTTTCCGAATATGTAATAGTTAAATAGTTTTCTATTTTTAGGAAGGCCATACTAGGATTTATTTTATGTTTGCATTTTATTTATATGTCGCATGCATCGCTAAATCGCCATAACTAAAACATGCATCTTTTTTCATCGAGTTTATCGACCATGTCAATTAAAATTATCGTAGTTCACCGCTTTAGTTCACTTAAAACGTGATAGATAATATATTGACATGACCTCTCGCTAAAACAATTAATTGAGACATAGCCTTACCAAATAGTAGAAACCATGAAAACCTATTTCGTGAGGGAGTGCACTCGGCCGGTACAAACCTTGTTACGTAGGGGAAGTGGGTGATAAATGTCTATCCACCGAATTCATGTTGATAAGGGATGAATCGGCCACACCGTGCCTAAGTTAATATGGGTTTGGATAATGGACACATTTATTCGAAATTTGGATTGAACTCAACAAAAGTTTTTCGATAAGGGTTTTATCGGCCACACCGTCCCCTTGTTGAATGTGTTTTGGGCTAAAGATAAATGTTAATGTAATGTTATCGACCAAGAGTTCTAAAAGTAGAATCGATTAAAACGTTAATCCACCGAGTTATATTAATAAGGGATGTATCGGCCACACCATGCCCAAGTTAATATGAATTTTGGTCTTGGAATAATTTATCTAGTTGGGTAGAGGTCACTAGAAAAATGCATAAAACTTGTTTAAATTATACATTTTTACGAGTATTATTTTTAAAACGACATTTGTTTTACTCCTTCTATTTTGTTTTGTAGACCACTTCTTTTTCTCATAACAAATGGCAACACCAACCCCTAACGCCACGCCTCTCGCTAATTCATCGTGGCTCCGATCCTTCATGGATCGATGTAAACTTGAAAAGAATGGGTCAAATTTCTCCGATTGAGATGCCCAACTCAAACTAGCCGCCCAAGGTGACGACAAGCTTCGTTACCTTACCGAGGCCTCTCCACCCGAACCTACTACTAGGTCGACCGCCGCCACTAGGGAAGCATATGATGCTTACCAAAAGGAGTCCGCCGCAATGAAAAACGTCTTGATATTTGCTATGGAGGCGGACCTCCAAAGGAGAGCCTTTAAAATGGGCAATGCTAATGAGATTTACTCCAAGCTTGTGACAATGTTTTCACAAACTCCGCGGATCGTCCAATATGAGGCGGCCGCGACATTCTTTGATCTCGACTTCAAAGAGGGCCAAAAGGTTAGCCCTCATGTGCTCAAACTTATGGAGCTTGTCGAGACCTTGAAAATTCAAAAGGTTGAAATCCCCAAAGAACTCATTGTAGATAGGATTCTACCCTCCTTGTCCAAAGTCAAAGCGTATGTTCAATTCCGGGTGAATTTTAACATGCAAGACAAGGATGTGTCTCTTGAAGAATTGCACAAGTTACTTGTGCAAGCCGAGAGGGACATGGGGTTAAATGTGAGCCCACCGAAGGATGTGCTTAACATAAGCACTAAGAGTAAGGGGAAGTTCAAGAAGAATAGGAGGAAGGGTAAGAAGCAAGCTCCCACTTTCATCAAAGCTAAGCCTAATGATGCTAGCACTTCAAAAATCAAGAAGGGTCCTCTTGATAAATGCCATTATTGTAATGGTATGGGACATTGGAAAAGAAATTATTCCAAATACCTTGGTGATATTAAGGCTGGAAAGATTACTCCAGTAGGTAAATGACTATCCTTTCTTTTATGTTTCTAATTCAACTATGGTATTGTGATACAAAGTTGTGATAATGTATCTCCCTTTTTATTGTAAATAGGGCCTCCACCAATCAAAGACAAAGGAAAAGAAAAGCAAGCTTAAGAAACCATCAAGGAGCTAGGAATAGCTTTCATGGAGCTTCGCTTTTTATTGTCTTATTTTAAGTTATGTTTTGGATTTTAGAACCTTAAGTTTCCGTGTTCGACATGGAAAGGTATTTTGGATAATTGGTTGTATTTTGGATAATGGTGACTTGGTTTGCAACCCAAGTCACCCGTTTATCATTTTATCCTTTTGTTCTAAAATCCGTATTTAAATGCTTGCTCTTAGAAACATATGATTATTCACTTAAAGTGATCTAATAGACAAATATAATGACGGGATTCATTATATGTCCACATGCTTAAGGCTTGTGTATGATCATTTATAAAGTGATTTTGAGTCTATGAACTCTATCAAAAGAATGTCAATCACCAAGTACACTTACGAAATCTAAAACTATTAGTCAATATATGAGATAGTTCTCCTTATACTTCAACATCATTATTTGTGTCTCATATGCTATCTTTGAATCTATAGTGTATTTATTCTAAAGATAGAGTGGGAGAAGAATGAGGACACAACCAAGATAAGTTTGCGTACTTGTGTAAATGAAATCTACGCAAGAAAGAATGATTTGAATGAAGGTATATCTATTCACATAGTATACCCAAATAGATGAGATCTATGGTCTCAAGTAAGTCCTATATGACTTAAGAGACCAAGTGATGTAATTATTAGAGTATGTTGTCAAGATAACTACACGAGGAGACCAAAAGAAAGTTTTGGAACAAAATGACTAATATAAAGTCTTAACAAGAGTTTTTGACTAAGTTTATGAAAAATTTTGACCAATAGTTTCAACCTTGAGATTTATTTAAGAGCCTAAATGAATCAATGTAACATCCTAGTAATAAGCGATATTTATGACTAGAGGTTGCAAGGATTGATATACCGATATCTTCAATAACCAAAGTTTTAAACCACGCAGATGTCATTACTTAACCTCATTATGAAAATGAATTGGTAAACTTCCTTCTAAAAGGGGATGTGTATTAGATATTACTCATATTTAATAAATGACATTGCCACACATCATTATGACATGAATGTGTTAGAGATTTAAAATCTCTTTCCATAAGGTTAAGATGAGACCTCTTCGAAATAGGAATTTTGAAAGGATATGATGGGAACATATATGGCTTCATCTTAATAACTTTGCAAAGCAACATACATTCCAATTTTGAAATGCTTTCGATTAAGTAATAAATTTTGAAACATGTGGAATTAAGTGGGAGTTTAGAAATTATCATGTGAAGACATGGAATTTAGTGGGAGCTATCATCCTTTGAATGTTTACAACTCATTACTCATTAGGAATGACGAGCTAATATCTTCTTTCACAAAGAAGTATTTGAGTTTTCAATTCTGGATGAATTTGGACTATGATGAATCCAATTACGTCAAGAAACATTGGATTAGTATTAAGAGATACACATCATATCAACATACACATAGGTTATTCATATAGATGAAAATGGAATTGCCATTAGCAGTCATGGTCATTCATTGAACCTATGAACGGTTGATCTCATGATTATTAGTAACTAATGTTTCCGCCATTAGAATAATCATGCACATGTCCAATGGTGAATCATATGCATAAGAGCATGATGATTCATTGGTAAACCATAATAGAAACGTCATGAATTCTCGAGGAGAATCCCATGAGCGATTTCATTGTTTGTCAGAATACTCTTATATGTGTCAAGAGGTTGCACATATTAATGAAAATCCGAACACATGTAAGGATTTATGAGAATCCCAAACCTTTTAAGCTAGAAAGAGAAATAAGAAGTTTTGGAAAGATACTTAGTTGAATAAGAAGTTGCTCAAAACTAATCTTTCCTAATATACTAGGACTTGTGAGAAGTACTAGGTCAATCATCTTGACAAATTGTTGCAAGACTCTGCAAAACATATACCTAGTGCATTGTGTGTGAATGGAGCACTTGTTCAGTACAAGTTGTATCGTTCACCACAAATTCGTTCGTTATGTGATAATCGATAAGGAAGTTCTTTCAAGATAAAGAACAGAAACCAAGGTCGGGAACCTTGATGTGTACTTGGTAAGATTCATGCTATGAGAGAGAACATGATGAAGGAAAAGTAGATCTATATACTAACATATTCATATATGTTTTAATTTAATTTGTCATAAAATTAATGAGTGATCTTATGCATGCAAACTAATAAACAATATAAAGAAGAAACCATCATCTTACATTGTGATTTTCGGATTTATGGGCACAAGTGAGTTCACCTACTCACTTGTTCTTGAGCTCTCCAAATGGAAGAACAAGGATTCAAGTATAGAATCCCTCCCAAAAGCATATACCCAAGGAAATCTCTTAATAACTAATATTATTTAGATCTAGTAATAATATTAGTTTTACTATAAAATTGACACAAAATAAATTGCATTTTACTCTTGAAAATCTCGGTCAAGAGGGAGTATATGTGAGTTTATTTCTCTAGATTTATCATAAATTGTAGAGAGTTTTTTTTTGCATTTTCTTACTCTAGAAAATTAGATGGGAAGAATGAATAATGATATGAAAGAGAAAAGCTCTTCTCTCTTTCTTGTGGGATGGCCGAAAAAAAGAGCATTGGGTAGTATGCCCAATGCCTTTTGTTTTTGCTCTTCTCAAAAGCTTAGGCTTGCAAGGCTAGTAGGTAGTCTTTAATCATCATGTTTTCCACTAATATGAAAACACAATATTAACCCAATACTCCCTCTAATTTCGGCACTTTCATAATAAAATGGATGGTCCATTTTATTTTGTCATTTGTCAATTTTGTCACATGTAACATGTTACATGACATGTCACAATGTAATGTATTTTTAACATATTAAAAATCAACATACTCATAAAATATGTCATTTACAAAATTGACTAGTAATTCGTAATTACTCGTGCCAAAAAATGTTTCCAAATTATAAATTACAACATTCTGTATTTATAATGATTTATTCATTCCGTTCCAATTGTTTCTGTAAACAATGATTTCATCTAAGTAATAAAACAATTCGATTACTTAGACCGTGTCTCATTTAATCATATTTACAATAAGATACGTAAATTATACTCACAAAATTATCCGTCAATTTTAAGCAATTTAATTAACTCGTATCGGTATACGATTAATTAAATAATCAATTAAGAGTATTTCCCTATAGGTATGACCTAAGGGGATCAACTGATCACCACCGTCGCACGACAGTAATGTCAAACTCTAGTCAGCCAATCATTACCGATATGTGTGGACCAGTTGACTGTAAAATATTACATCCCACATGTATTCTTAAAATGAGATTTAATAATGATATTTAAATCATGTGATCGCACTATTGTTGAGGACACATTTCCCAACACATGAATGTAAAGGAAAATGCAAGTATAAGAAGTTTGAACACATGGACACATGGCATGTTAAACTTCTATTGCAATCAATAAGTGTTTACACTTACGATATGCATCACAAGGTTGTAATATGGTATTGACTACCCGAGTGTGATGTCGACATTTGTCGTTTGAGTTATTATTAACTCACCTTATACTTTGTTACATCCAAACGGGTTGTGGAGACAATTGAACCCCGTTAAAGTGAAGACGGATTAACATAGTATTTGCCCATAGTCACTTGTATGAGGTGACGTCTCGAAGTGACTAGAGTGTGATGCGATTGATGGCAAGTTCAAGTGCCATAGAGTCATATGAGAATGATTAGTCGATCACATAGGCAGACTGTTAGGAACTTTTTGTCGGGCCTAATGACCCCTTATAGAGTTCTGGCAAATTTATATAGCCTGGTCGTGGCAAGAGCTGCTATAGTATTCAAATGAGTCGATTCTTTTGACTAAAGACTATTCGCCTAAGATGGCACAGTTTCAGATTAACTTTGATTTGTGTTACTACGACCTTCGTAAATGGGGTCAAATGGGCATATTTTGGGTTATGATGGCTGTGGCTAGTCGAAGGGAATGAGTGCGATAGGAATTGTCCATCCCTAGTCAGGGTTATAAAAATATCTCAGGGCCACTCGAGGAGTAATGAACTGGAAATGCGTGGCCACGCTCGGAAGGTATCTATGATAGATAAATCCGGTCAATCAGTTATTCTCCAGATCGAGGAAACCACTCTCGATATGATCACTTGCAAGTACGACCTGAAAGACACTTTGCATTGAGTGGGAGATAGTAATAGGACAAGAGAATTGGTGACGCACACTTGTCGAGGACAAGTGGGTGATTGTTGGAATATGTGTCCTCCGACAATAATGCGATCACGACTGTTGATCATGATGATCACATGTTTAAGTCTCATTATAAAGAATACAATTGGGAAGTAATATTTTTACTGTCAACTGATCAACATATATCGGTAATGATTGGCTGACTAGAGTTTGACATTACGTCATGCGGCGACGGTGGTGATCAATTGATCCCCTAGGTCATACCTATAGGGCAACACTCTTAATTGATCATTTAATTAATCGTAGAACGTTACGAGTTAATTAAATTACTTGAAAATTGACGGACGATTTTGGAAGTAAAATTTACGTATCGCATTGGAATTTAATTAAATGAGATACGGTCCGAGTAATCGAATTGTATCATTACTCAGATGAAATTATTGTTTAATGAAACAATTGAAATTGAATGAATTATTATAAATACAAATTGTTGTGATTTATAATTGGTAAAATATTTTGGTACAAGTAATTATGAATTACTAAGTCGATTTTTGTATATGACGTATTTTTTAATACGTTGATTTTTAATAGGTTAAAAATACATGGCAATTTTATGTGACATGTGACATGTAACATATTGACAAATTGACAAAAATAATATGGAATCCATGTTATCTAATGTGCCAAAAATTAGAGGAAGATTAAGCTAATATTATGTTGATTGTATTAGTGGAGGGCATGATGATTACCTACTAATCTAGCCATGCAACCCTATTGTGCATTGTGAAGACAAATAAGTGCATGCATTGGCTCCCCTCCCCCTCCTCTTGTCCGGATTTTCTTCAAGGAAAAACAAGTGGTTTTTGCCTTATATTATTCATTATCATATACATAACATTTTAGTTGTTGTTGTATTATTCATTCATCAAAAATTAAGAATTTTAGAAAGATAAAAATACTTCCTCTTCTCTTGATACTGTCGTTTCGTACCAAAATAAAATACCTAAGTACAACTAACAAGTCGGTAAGTAGGTCGATCTCCACGGGGAGGCGGTGTACTATCTACTTGTCTATTCTATCTGTTGGAATGTCACTAATGGGAGTTTTGATTGATTTGATTAAACTAAAGAGACTAAGGCAAGAGAGAAAAGAATGCGAGAAATTAACAGAAGAGAAGGGAATATGCTAGAGTCGGTCTACCGTGGCGCCTATACTATCGGGTCTCTCGAGACGATTAAACTATTGATAAGAAGAGCTATGGTCGTCACCTTTCGGTCCTTAAACCGCCCTAGGGTCTCCTAACTTAGCTTTCGCCCTAATTAGATATCACCTATTGTAATTAAGCAAGCCTTCCCTTCCAATCTTTCGATCCAGGTCGGGGTTAACTAGATAAATGGTCTCCCGCATGCATTCATTCGACTCGACAACAATTAAATTGCCTAATACAATTCTTATCGCAAGGCTAATCTATTCAAGTCAATTATAACACATTGCTACCACGGCTTCCCTAATCCTAACATATTAAGGTAATTAGCTAGACATGATTAAAGAGGAAACGAGAAATAAAGAAGAAGAAAGCATTAAATTAAAGAGAGAAAAGGGAAGAAGGAATTACTAAAATTAATGATCCGGAAATAAGAACAAAGTAACAGTGTAAAAGTGACAGAAGAAAAGTAACGTGATAACCGGATGAAAAGAAGAGAGTCCGAGAGAGTTACATCGACATCCTGACTCCCTATTTATAAGAAAATAGGGTTTATTAAACCTAATGACGGAATTAAACCTAAAAAGCCCAACCCGTAGCAAAATCCACTCGATCGAGTGGAATAAAACCACTCGATCGAGCAAACTCAGCCAAAAACCGCTCGATCGACCAAGATAGTTACTCGATCGACTAAAGGCTATTATTGAACTGGTCGATCGACTGAATAAGTTACTCGATCGACTAATTATTAAATCCTAAACCACTCGATCGACTAGAAAAGCACTCGATCGAGTGGAAACTAACTTCAGCAGCTCATTAATTCACCTTAGTTGATTTTGACTTGTCCTTTTAGCTCCCGAAATAGCTTCACGCATCCCAACACAGCTATAATTCCCGCTCCAAATTCACTCTTCCTCCAAATGCATGCTAAATGGACGGTAAAAGGCTTGATTTCACTACTTTATGGTCCATTCCTGCAATTAAGACAAAATACACCAAAGTAGCATATTCGAGGCATTTCGTAGAATAAAACTACGATAATAGCATAGAAATACGTGCATAAAAAGGCCTAAAAGGACTATATAAAATGCACGTATCAAATCTCCCCAAACCAAACCTTTACTCGTCCTCGAGTAAACTAAATGCAAACTAATGGAACAGAAAAGATAACTCAGAGCTAGCTACAAATGCCCACTTAAACCAATTTAATGCAGCAAACTAACACCTATAGCAAATAGTCAAATGCAAACGAGTTGTAAGATGTTTATAATAAAGCTGAACCGTCGACCTTGCAAGACCTTTAATGATGGACTCTCACGGGTCACTCTTCTCTCATGAAGCAAAGGGCGAACATATATATGTAAGAGAGAAAGAAAAATAGTCGCTCACCTAAACTACGACCCACATAAACATGCATGTAACTAATATGATAGACAATTCTAGCTACCAAACATACATTCCAACCAAACAAGGTCCCACACAAAGAGGGCTTACAAAAATATGGTAAAGTGAGGCAATGGGTAAGAAAAGGCAAAACATTTATGGGAATGTGGAGGTATAGGTGATCAAGCTAGTACCTAAACAAAACCATATGACAATTTCCATTTCCAACTCAATTATGAATTTAAACACATGCCCTTCATTTGGCACAAAACTTACCAAACCGAACTGAAAATACTCCTCAAATGATATAAGTAAAGCATAGGAGTAGAAACCGTCAACTAAACAAGCTCTTTTTCGAATTTTTCTTTTTTTTTTTTCATTTTTCTATTTTTTTCTCATTCCTTTCGGTTTCTTTCTTCATGTTTTTTTTTTCTTTTTTTTTCTGTTTTTTTTTTCATTTTTCAAATCTTTTTTCTTTTTCACGTTTTTTCATCAACCTCCTTTTCTTCATATGATACCAACTCCGAATCAACAGAATACGCGCCAAAATTTGATACAATAGACAGTATACCGCAGAACAATCTAAACTAGCTTGACAAGGCAGGCTAAATTTGGATGTAGTTAAGGGTCAACAGGCAAATTTGGCTAATGTGGAGTTAAATGGGTAAAAATGAAAGAAAGGGAATTGTAAGCACCTCCCTGCATGTGACACCAACCACTAACCCGAATGTATGAAGGCAAAAAGCAATTGAATTTCATATATGTGCAAATTGATGAACATGCTATGCAAGGAGTAACTACTCACAATCCTACATTAAACTGGTCACAAATGACACCAGTTTATACGGCTCTAATCCTTAGAATATATAAGTAGGTTGCCAAAATTTCAGGTCAAGTCTATATGTTCAGCTAAATTTTAACATTAACTCGTAGATATGCAAAAGACAAAGCTAAAAGATAATAGTTCATGCAAGGCTTAAGCAAAAAGACAATTTATAGTGCAATTTCATCATTGAAATCTACCGTTCCGACTCAACCTATATGCTAAAATAAACGTGCAAATTTTTGAATTTTATCAATTTTACAATCTTTTGAGATTTTAAATTTAAACAAAAAATAAACAACAATGCAAACATAAATTAAACGTGATAACAGAAATGCAATAAAAACAATATGCAGACACAGATATGGATGCATAACCTCCCCAAACCAAACCGTACAATGCCCCCATTGTACCAAAACATGGAAAGGAAATGCAAACTAAAAGAGAAGGAGAGTAAAGGCGGAAAAACTCACAAGATAGCGCGAATAAAGGGACCCCCCCAAACCGACCATGAACATGGGAGGTTGCTAAAGGCCTGGAAAACCGTCTCAGGAAGCTAATCCAAGTCAATAACACTCGATAGCAGTCGTACAGTGGCTGATCGAGTAAAATGGGCATCCAAAACTGCTCGATCGAAGAGAAAAGCAGTCGATCGAGTAGTTCTCTATCTGCAGGTGGTCGATCGAGTAAATTAATCACTCGATCGAGTGAATCCATCAGCTAAAGTGCTCGATCGAGTAGAAAAACTACTCGATCGAGTAACTCTCAATGTATTCCTGCAAAATGCAATTAAAAACAACCCGCAAACTAACTAGACACGCATACTGAGATAGTCTATGGTATAAAAACCATTTATTACAACTGAAATTAAATAAAATGCAAAATAAAATTCTCCGGGTTGCCTCCCGGGTAGCGCTAGCTTCAGTCAGGTCCCAGCTCGACCTTCTTTTTCTTCGAGGCTCTCTAATTAATCACAATCAAAACAGCTCAAAGCGCGCAACATGAGATCGTAAATCTGCGCATGTGCTACACAAAAGCATAAGTAGCACCAAAGTGGAATACAAGCATAGGAAATAAAAGTATATAAACATTTAATTCTAACAAATTTCCTATGAGAGCTCCTAAATTTATCCACAAAATAAAGGAGCGCGGGAGCAATTGTTGATAAATTAAGGTCCCGATTCAGATTAGAAATTTTGACATGACAAGTACGGTGAAAATTCGTCAAATTATACGTCCACATGGGAGGGGGTATATCATTATAAGAATTAGCACGAGTCAAAGGAGGTAGCATACTTTGAATATTAACAATAATAAAATTACCGCTAATTACCTCAGGTAGGTTCCTCTCAACGTCGGAATCACTGACAGAGGAATTTATTACCTCATCCGTGCTAGGAGCATATACCGACTCAGCTGTCCTTCCATCGCCCTCAGTGGAATTCGTCCCGTAAATCTCAGCCTCAAGCGCATCCAACTCGGCTTTGAATAGGGGAGACTCACCGTATCGATTATTGTCATCAAAATCGTCATCTAAATCAAACCCAAATGACGAATCCAAGCTCCCAATGGCCAGACTACTCGATCGAGTAGAATTGTCAATCGATCGAGCAGTTTCCTCCTGATTTCCACTCGATCGAGTAGAAACATTACTGGATCGAGCACTTTCTCCTGGCAAATCACTCGATCGACCAATATTAGTCACTCGATCGAGTGATTCCTTCTGCACAGCGCTGAAATCCTCGTGTGGGGCGGTGAAATGTGATAGAAACTCGTCGTCCGAGTCATAAAAGTCATCCTCAGCATTGGCCAACACGGTTTCTTCATGGGAAAAATCGCTCTCGAAGGTATACCTCTTCTCCTGTTGCCCATTATCCGACTCACTTGCTAACCGAGCTATTTGTGACTCCAGCTCAAGGATTCGAGCGTCCATATGTCTATCACTCTCTTGTATTTTGGATACAAGCGTCCCCATTAAATATGTCACTCTCCGCGATCTCTTCTATCTCGTATCTCACTTTGCTAATCGAGTAATTACGACTCGAGCTTATCAACTCGCGAGAAGAATTGTCTATCATATTCTTGCGCTTGGAATGCAAGTGTCTCCATCAAGGATTTCAGCTCCGCAATCTCTTCTTCTTGTATATCGGGAGGATCTTGTTGCGGTGGCCATTGATAGGGTGGATGTGGCGGCACAATTACAGCTGCATTGTGTTCGTGAGAACCACATCTCCCGAAGAAATCACCTACTGTTCTATATAATGGGACATCGGTGATGGGTCAAAGGTACTCAAGCCTTCCCTTTGACGATCTTTCACCTAGAACTATCTAGGTAGTACCTGTAAGGCCTATCAAAACAACACTAAAGGAAAGATTAGAACGACCTCAAGGAAAAATCCCCGAGGCTAAAAACAAAAAAATTAAACAAGTAAATAATTATTTGCCTCCCCGGCAACGGCGCCAAAATTTGATACTGTCGTTTCGTACCAAAAATAAAATACCTAAGTACAACTAACAGAAGTCAGCGGTAAGTAGGGTCGATCTCCACAGGGAGGCGGTGTACTATCTACTTGTCTATTCTATCTGTCGGAATGTCACTAATGGGAGTTTTGATTGATTTGATTAAACTAAAGAGACTAAGGCAAGAGAGAAAAGAATGCGAGAAATTAACAGTAAGAGAAGGGAATATGCTAGGAGTCGGTCTACCGTGGCAGCTATACTATCGGGTCTACTGAGACGATTAAACTATTGATAAGAAGAGCTATGGTCGTCACCTTTCGGTCCTTAAACTGCCCTAGGGTCTCCTAACTTAGCCTTCGCCTAATTAGGTATCACCTATTGTAATTAAGCAAGCCTTCCCTTCCAATCTTTCGATCCAGGTCGGGGTTAACTAGATAAATGGTCTCCTGCATGCATTCATTCGACCTGATAACAATTAAATTGCCTAATACAATTCTTATCGCAAGGCTAATCTATTCAAGTCAATTATAACACATTGCTACCACGGCTTCCCTAATCCTAACATATTAAGGTAATTAGCTAGACATGATTAAAGAGGAAACGAGAAATAAAGAAGAAGAAAGCATTAAATTAAAGAGAGAAAAGGGAAGAAGGAATTACTGAAATTAATGATCCGGAAATAAGAACAAAGTAACAGTGTAAAAGTGACAGAAGAAAAGTAATGTGATCACCGGATGAAAAGAAGAGAGTCCGAGAGAGTTACATCGACATCCCGACTCCTATTTATAAGAAAATAGGGTTTATTAAACCTAATGACGGAATTAAACCTAAAAAGCCCAACCCGTAGCAAAATCCACTCGATCGAGTGGAATAAAACCACTCGATCGAGCAAACTCAAATAAAAACCGCTCGATCGACCAAGATAGTTACTCGATCGACTAAAGGCTATTATTGAAATGGTCGATCGACTGAATAAGTTACTCGATCGACTAATTATTAAATCCTAAACCACTCGATCGACTAGAAAAGCACTCGATCGAGTGGAAACTAACTTCAGCAGCTCATTAATTCACGTTAGTTGACTTTGACTTGTCCTTTTAGCTCCCGAAATAGCTTCACGCATCCCAAGACAGCTATAATTCCCGCTCCAAATTCACTCTTCCTCCAAATGCATGCTAAATGGACGGTAAAAGGCTTGATTTCACTACTTTATGGTCCATTCCTGCAATTAAGACAAAATACACCAAAGTAGCATATTCGAGGCATTTCGTAGCATAAAACTACGATAATAGCATAGAAATACGTGCATAAAAAGGCCTAAAAGGACTATATAAAATGCACGTATCATCTCTCCTCTCTCAACCGGTTTTGGGAGATTAAAAACCAAATTATTTTGGGTCATTTTTCTACAAAATTAATATTGTCTAGTATTCATAGTATTAATTTTAATTAAGAGTGTGCTTTGGGTATAAATCCTTGGGAGAGATCTTACACTTGGGTCTTTGTTCATCCAAAAGGAAAGCTCAAGAACAAGAGAGAAAGGTGATTTCTCTTGTGCCCTATAAACCGAAAATCCAATATAAGAACAATGTTTCTTCTTTATTTTTGTTTAAAAGTTTGCATGCATAAGATCATTCTTTAATTTTATGACAAATTAAATCATAACATATATGAATATGTAAGTATATAGATCTACTTTTCCTTCAGTGTTGACAAGAATCATGGGCTTGTTTGTTGGAAGCATTGGGAAAGCTCTAATGCCAAGGACGAAGCAAAAGAAAGAACATTTTACAAGCTTCCTTGGCCAAATTTCATATTCAAGTGGAGCAACCCATACTTGTGTCTATTTGGAGCTTGTTCACAAGCTTTTGATCTCTTATTAAGAGCCTTGAGCTCTATGGATAAGAATTTCTACAATTTGAACTAGTTTGGTGGAGTCCTACCTCAAACCACCATTTGTAAGATATTTCTTGGACCCTTTACTTTGTATAATATTGTACATTATTGCAATTGCATTTAATTTCTTACATGAGAGTGGTGAGAGAGAGAGTCATCTTACACTTTTAATGAGCAAATTTCAGAAAAAGATAAGGAGGAATAGCAAATCGGTGAAGGGGTATGGTATTGCAAGGAAAAGAAAGAAAAAGAAGAAAAGGAGCAAAAGACGCCCGTTTCTTGGTTTGGACGCCCGTCCAGGACCCCCGTCACATAACTGGTTAACGCTGTCTCAGAAGACGGGCGGATTCAACCCAAAACGCCCGTCCTGAGAAAAGACGCTCGTATTCTTCACGGGACGCCCGTCCTGAACGTCATCTGAAACAAGATTTTGAGCTGCCAGAAAATACGAGCGGATTTTTGAAAATCCGTCCGTCCCGACCAAGACGCCCGTCTCAGCACAGAAGACGCCCGTCTTCTTCCTGCTCTCAACTTAGCAGAATCCCTGTATTAGAATTCGCCCGGATTTGTAGGAAGACGCCCGTCTCCTATTATCAGAAGACGCCCGTCTCCTATTATCAGAAGACGCCCGTCCCGCAGTAAAGACGCTCGGATTGTCCCCTTTTTCTCGGATAAACCGGACAGGCCCCACCCCTATCCACCCGCATTCTCTTCTTTCTTCTATAAAATCACCCCCTTTCTTCCTCATTTCTTCACCTTATCAAACCCTAAAACACTCATCTCCATCCTCCAAAACACCCCCCTCACATCAAAAGCCAACAAAACCCCCATTTCCTCAACTTCAAGATGATGAACCTCAAAGGCAAGGCCAAGAAGTTGGTTGAATCCATCGGAAGGAAGCGCAAGGGATCATCCTCATCAACTCCGCGAGAGGTAGCGCTACCAAGGAACTTCCACCCCATAATGAGGGGAGGAATTGAACAACTTGAGTACTACCAAGAGGTGCTTTTTGAATCCGATGACCACCGCGAGAACTTTATCAAATTGCTAGGTAAGAACTATGAACCCACTTAATTCATAGATACTAGGGTGTTGGAAATCCTTAAGATAAGGTACCCTACCGAGATGTTCTTTGATGGCCTTGGGATTGGAAAACTTTTCCATGCCCATGAGGAGACGTACCTTAGTTTCACCCTTGAATTTTTGAGTAGCCTTCGCATTGTAACGAATACCCGTACCAATGTGGGCATGGAGTTTAGGTTGTGCAACCTAGACCATAGTCTTACTCTAGATCAATTTGCCTACATTTTCGGTCTTGAAGTGCCCACCAACTTTACCGAAAAACCCGATAATTTCGATGTGGACCAACTTTGGAGGGCTATTTCCGGGAGGAATTTTACCGGTCTAAAGCAATGCTATACTTTCGCCATCCAACATCCGGTGATTCGAATCACCGAGCGTTTTGTGGCCGGTACAATCAATTGGAGGGACCACCCAACTCAAGACCTTCGTAATGGGAGGTCTAATTACTATTTTGGCCAACAACCTTTGTCCCGGGTTCAATGCCCAAGGGACCTATACTCCTCTTGAGGGGAGGACTTTGATTGATGAGCACACCGTCTTCACCCATCACCGGTGGTGCAACTACACTCAAGATGGGAGTGTAGAATGGTACACCAAAGGATGCACCTCAATCATCCTTGAGGGTTGGAGGATACCGGGCATTGACCCAAGATTGAGCCCATATTCGCCTCCACCAAGCTACCTCCTTGATATCCAAATTCTTGACAATCCTCCTCAAAGGGAAGAGCCACCCCGCCAAGTACCTCGTGGAGTAACGGGAAGGCCTATTCGCCCACCCTCCTATGTACCCGTCCCACCATACCCTACCCCATATACCGAATTTGAACCGGCAATCCCCAATACCCCGGGCATTAATGATTTGATGGCGCTCATGAATAGAGTGGACCTCGGGGTATATGAAGGGAGGGTCGACAACTACTTGGCCCTTTATCCCCAATACTATAACATGGCTCAACAAGGGTATGTTGACCACAATGGTCCTAAGCCCTCTTGGGCACAACCACAACACTTGTTCCCTAATCAAGGGAACCAAGCTTGGGATCGCGACGTCGGAGGCCATTCTAGCCAAGGTGGAGGGTACTCGGGTCAAGGAGGAGAATTCGACCAAGGACGGTATTGGGGCCAACCAAGAGGGTATGACCAAGCCGGGAGCTCTCACCAATATGGCTACCAAGATGAGGAGGATGACGAGTGAAAGAGGCCTCCATCACCACCTCCATTTGTATGATACCCCTATCTCTTCCTCTCTCTCTTTTGTACATACATTGCATTTAGTATAGCTTTCGCATGCATTTGTATCATATCTCATTTGCATTAGCTAGTTCATATAGTATAGTTGCATTGTAATATATCTCACATGATTCATGTAGTTAATTGCATATAGATTAGAATTCATGCATAGTTACTAATGACCAAACCTATTCATTTCTACACTAGAAATAGTGTTTAATTCGATTTGGGGAGGTTTGATCATAGGTGACCATAGCTTACTAGAAAACATTCATCATATAGTATAGTTTAGATTGCATTCATTTGTTATATATGTCATATAGAAATTGCATTTAGTTAGAGCATACATTCATTCATATCATATCATTGCATTTGTACTTTATTTCAAAAATTCAAAAATCCAAAAACATGTATTCCCTTTTTTTATTCCTACTCCTACATGTACATTGAGGACAATGTCCAAAATAAATTGGGGGATGGGAATTTATATTCCAAAAACACATAAAAATTGAAAAATTTCGAAAAATCACAAAAATATGTCTTTTAATTTCATAAAAACAAAAAAAAAATCATAAAAATTGAAAAATTGAAAAACCTAAAACAAGTTCATTTCCTTTGTAGTGTAGTCTTGTATATATTGTTTTGTATATATTGGGTTTGTTCTATCCTTATTCACATTTATTGACTACGCCACATCCGAGACATGAGGATATTGAAGACCGCATGGTATGATCTTTCCAATCTCTTTTTTCCTCTTTATGTTAATGACTATGTGGCTTTATTTTGATTGATGCGGTATAACAATGTGAACTTAGGACTTGCATTTAGTTTATATGTCATATTAGTTGGTAGAATCACTTATATTAGGATGTTTATATGCTAGTTGCATCATGGCATGTAGTTGCATGTTAGAAAAATTTTGTGAAACCGTCTACTTGGGAAGCTTGACAAGTGTATATAGGCCCTAGTAGATGCTTTTTCTTCTTAAGACTTTGCTTGTTAGAATACTTGTAAAACACCCTAGGATGTGTCATGCTAGTATCCTTTGACCCATGGATTAAGGCCTAGTCAAGAGTACCTTGTGGTGTGATAACTCCTTGGCTACCGTTTATTCCAAGGTGACCCTTGAAACCATGCATCCATCCATCATCCATGTTCTACCATATTTTTGTCATCAAAGGTAATGTGCACAAAAAGAAATCAATTTGAGTTCAATGAAATAAAAAGTGAAAGAAAGTTTGCAAAATGCATCAAATGAAAAGAGGAGCAAAAATAGACTCCTAAAGCTTCAAATATAAGCCACCCTCACTTCATATGGGGTGACTTTGAAAATGTTCAAAAGAAATGCAAAATTTGAAAGTTGTCAAGTGATGAATTGCCAAAAATCAAAAGAAATGGCAAGAAAGTGTTCTCAAATGTTATATGCCACAAGAAATTGGGGGGAAAAACAACAAAGCAAACTCCCAAAGTGAAAATCGAATTCTATCGATCCCTTTATCCATCGTATCCATTTTTGTGCATGGTAGAGAGGGGACGACCCTTCTTCTTGTCTAGGCAAGAGGGGGAATTCCACGATCCTCCAGTGTTTCTAACACTATAGGGAGTCTATTCTTGACAAAAGCATTTAACGATTGAGGACAAAGGTACCCTAGCTTGACACAATTTGGAGGTGATTTATTGGTATCCTTCTAGGCTTAGTAGTTTGAAGAAATTGCATCTATGAAGGAGTGTGTACCCTTGAATTGCTTCCCCTTTAGATAATTTCCGCCACTTAGATGAGGAAAGTGGCTATTCTTTTGTAGATGCATCCATTATTTGATTTTGTGTGCTTTAATGTTTGAATATGTTGCCATTTTGGCAAGACCCACCTTGCCTTGCAAGAAGGCATCCTACCTCATGGTTGTCTTGTTGTGAGTTGAAGGGGCGGAGTGAGACCCGCTAATTATCTCATATCGGTTATATTAGTAGGATAGTTTAAATAAAGGTCTAGTTATAGTCACCTCTTTACTCGGGACGAGTAAAGGTTCGATTTGGGGATATTTGATGTGACCATTATTTGAGCACATTTAGTCCCCTAATTGAGCCCATTTTGCATACTATTATAACATTTTATGGCCATTTTATCAGTCGAAACCTTCCTATTTGCTTTTCTATCGCATTTCATATGTTTTGTAGGAAAGAAGATAATAAGGCGGAAATTCCCGTCTTTCGTGCGTATTCGGAAGCTATTTGACGATATTTGATGGACTAGTATGAAGAGGAAGCAAGAACTAAAGACCAATCCCACAAGAATAAAAAGGAAGTGAAGAAATAGGATGCTGCCACAGAAGACGAGCGGCTTACCCACAAGACGCCCATCCTGCAGTGACAACCCATGCGTCCCAGCCATGAAGACGCCCGGATTCCTCCAAAGAATCCGAGCGGATTCCCATGAAGACGCCCGGGCACCACCTCAACAATCCGCCCGTCTTTCCCCTTGGACGCCCGGATTCTCTTACAGCAACTTTCGTCCTTTCTTTCTCCGTGAAGGATGCCCATCCTTCCAAAAAGACTAGTGTTTCCCTGCTTAAAACTCAAAAGTGTAATTACTAATTTAACCTTAGTTAACCTAGTGAATCCCTAATATAAATACCCCATTTGTAATAATCAAAGGGTGGAGGATCTCTCTTAGCTAGAAACAAATCCTTCTTTAGATTAGATTAGGTGTAGATTAGAATAGATTACTCTTTAATCTTTCCACAAATCTCACATTAATCTCTCCTTAATTATTGTTCAAGTTTATTATTCAAGTTTATTATTGGGTAATTGAAGATTATTGGGTTATTATTGGAGGATTGACAACCCTTCATCAATAAATCAAGTTTCTTCTATTATTCTTTGCTTTATTATTTGGATCATCTCAAGTTTGGTACAATTCCTTTACTCTTTAATCTTTATTGTTCATTTCTTCCTTCTATTATCATGTTTATACTTGTTGTGATGTTTGACACCATTAATGACATGTTTCCCATGATAATGAGTGAGTAGTCTTTTAGCTAGGATTAGTGGGTAACTAGGGGAAACCAACATGGGATTGATTCATGCTTAATCAAATATGTTCACATGATTAAATTGCTTGCTTGTTGTAATGTCAACTTTATGCACATGTTATGTTTGATGAAATGCTAAGCCTATGAATCCTTGCATTTACAACCATCTCTTATCTACTCAACTTGACTTGTAAGATATAAACCAACTCGAGTCTTGTTAGACCATGCATAGAAGTTGATTAGGAGGAAAGTAAGTCGACTTGTAGGTGTTGTACAATCTAATCGATTCGGCTCCGGGACCCAACTCTTCCTAAGAACCGTAAGATATAAACCAACTCGGTTCCTCCGCAACATTAATTGCTTGTTTATAATTGTAAACATGTTTGTATGATCAACACCATGAACCCCCTATGTCCCCATGATATCCTAGCATCTTTAATTAATTGATTACATCCTTCTTTTATTGCTTGGTTTATTATATTGCTTGCATTAGTCTAGACACAACTACAAACCCAAACAAATTGTGACACTAGCATAAATTGAGATAGATAGACATAGAACCCAAAGCACACCGTCCCATGGATCGACCTCGACTTACCGCTAACTAGTAGTTTGTTGAGTATTATAAATGTGTTTGATTGGATGTGACCCGACGGCATCACATTACCCATCAACAGCCGTGGTTTAGCTTCCTTCTTAGCAAGAAGGTGTCTCAACGCTGCATGGTCAGTAAAAACAGTAACTTCTGACCCTATGAAATAAGAACGAAATTTTTCTAAAGCATAAACCACAGCTAGCAGCTCTTTCTCAGTAGTGGTGTACTTCACTTGAGCCTCATCCAGAGTTCGGCTCGCATAGTAAATTTCATTCAAAGCTTTGTCTTTCCTTTGGCCTAACACTACTCCTAGTGCATAATCACTAGCATCACACATAATCTCGAACGGTAGATCCCAGTCGGGAGGTTGTATGATCGGCGCAGATACCAAGGCCTGCTTTAACCTGTTAAAAGCAGAAAGACACTCATCAGTAAATACAAAAGGGGCGTCCTTAAGCAGCAGCTGTGTAAGTGGTTTAACAATTTTTGAAAAATCCTTGATAAACCGGCGATAAAAGCCAGCATAACCAAGGAAGATCCTCACTCCTTTAACAGTAACAGGAGGAGGTAATTGCTTAATCACTTCCACTTTTGCTTTGTCAACTTCTATACCCCTGTCAGAAACTAAGTGCCCTAAGACAACTCCCTCGTTGACCATGAAATGGCACTTCTCCCAGTTAAGCACATGATTAACCTCAATGCAGCACTGCAACACTTTATCAATGTTAGACAGACAGTTAGAAAAATCACTTCCATAGACACCGAAGTCGTCCATAAAAACTTCCATAATACACTCAATGTACTCTGAAAATATCCCCATCATACACCTTTGAAAGGTAGCAGGGGAATTACACAAACCAAAGGGCATCCTGCGATAAGTAAAAACGCCCTAAGGAAAAGTAAAAGTAGTCTTAGCCTGATCATCTGGATGAATATGGATCTAAAAGAACCTTGAGTACCCGTCCAGATAACAAAAACACTTATGGGAAGCTAACCTTTCTACCATTTGATCAATGAAAGGAAGAGGAAAGTGATCTTTCTTTGTGGCGGCGTTCAGCTGTCTGTAATCTATACACATCCGCCAGCCAGTTACTACTCTAGTAGGTATTAACTCGTTTTTGTCATTATTAACCACAGTAGTCCCACCTTTCTTAGGGACTACCTGAAATGGACTCACCCACTTAGAATGACCAACAGAATAGATAATACCTGCGTCAAGCAGCTTCATTACCTCAGCCATCACAACATCCTGCATCTTTTGGTTCATCCGGCGCTGACCCTGTCTGCAAGGTATGTGATCCTCCTCAAGCTCAATCCTGTGCATACAAATATCGGGACAAACCCCTTGATGTCATCCAAAGAATAACCCATAGCTTTCCTGTTTTTTTTAAGCACGGCTAACAAAGCAGTCAGCTGATCATCGTCAAGCTTAGCACTAACAATAACTAGATATTGCTCGGTATCATCTAAGAAAGCATATTTAAGATTATAGGGGAGAGGCTTACGCTCGGGTACCTTTACCTCTATGGCACAGAGAGTACTAATCATTTGTTCCACTCTCTCTCCTTCAGCGTCGGTGAGTTCACGCTCATCTAAAGCAACTTCAAGCAATTCCAACACAGCGTCATTGTTATCTG
Source organism: Silene latifolia (assembly GCF_048544455.1). Taxonomy (NCBI): domain Eukaryota; kingdom Viridiplantae; phylum Streptophyta; class Magnoliopsida; order Caryophyllales; family Caryophyllaceae; genus Silene; species Silene latifolia. The sequence continues at coordinate 105,618 of NW_027413129.1, read as the reverse complement.
GGTTATCTGCACACTCATCCAAAAGCATTAGGGCTTCTAGTGGGTCCTTTATAAAAGAACCCGACCAGAATTCATAGACAGACTCGTCAACAATATCAACAGAATAACATGTATCCTCTATCATTGGCCGAGCCAAAGTACTAGGCAGACTGAAAGTAATCACGTCGTCCCCTACTGCAAGAGTCAAACGCCCTTGTTTGACATCAATAATGACCCCAGATGTACATAAGAACGGTCTTCCTAGTATAATTGGGGCCCGGGTATCTTCAGCTATATCTAAAACGATAAAGTCCACTGATATAAAGAACTTGCCTACTTTCACAGGCACGTCCTCTAAGATACCCAAGGGTCGTCTTACAGATCTATCAGCCATCTGTAATGTAATATTAGTCATTTTAAGGTGACCCATATTCAATTTCTTGCAGATAGACAGAGGCATGACACTGACACTGGCTCCTAAATCACAAAGAGCCTTATCTATTACTTCACTGCCTATAATACAGGAAATAGAGAAACTACTCGGGTCTTTCAGTTTAGGTGGAGCCTTATTTAAAAGTAAATTACTAGACTCTTCCATGAAAGCAACAGTCTCAAATTCACTTAGCTCTCTCTTACGCGTCACAATATCTTTCATAAATTTGGCGTAAGTAGGTACCTGGGTAATGAGTTTGGTAAAAGGGACAGTTACCTGGAGGTTCTTGACAACGTCCACAAACTTACCGTACCGTCGCTCAACTTTAGCGTCCATCAGACGTCCTGGATAGGGCACCCTGGTATCAATGAGTGGACCCGCGACTTTCTCTTTACCTTTATCAGCATGTGACGCCTTCACAGCAGGGGAAGATGACACGGTAGCGGAATTAGATATTAAAATTGAAGCTCTGCTGGTTCTGGCATTCGATCGAGCAGTTTTTTCACTCGATCGAATGGTTTTGTCTTGAGAATCACTCGATCGAGGCATTTGAACCTCTCGATCGAGTCCTTGAATTTCTGGTTCTGTCGATCGAGTTCCAGAATCACTCGATCAAGTAACATTTTCTGCTAAAGTATTTGATCGAGAGGAATAAACTCCTTGATTGAAATCTGTTAATTGGGCACCGCTCGATCGAGTTGGAATTATACTCGATCGAGTAATGGGAGAGGCTAGTTCACTCGATCGGACAGGAATTTCATTCGTTCGAGTGTCAGGACAGTATTCAACAGGGATATAGTCAATTAGCTCTTCCAACTCGTCATCCGGGGTATTATCAGCTGTCACAACCCCGTCTTCCAACATTTTTGGCCCATCAAAAGTGAGACCACTTCGGAGATTAATGGCATTGATTGGGTCGCACGAGGGTGGTTGGTTCGCTTGGTTTTGCGTGAGTGTTAATTGCGCAACTTGCTGTCTTAGCTCCACAATAGCGGTATTATCCTTGTTGTATTTTTCCCCAAGCTGTTGTGTTAAGTTCAATACCAAGGATTTCAGTTCGTCTAACTCCCCATTTGTAGAGGGGGAATCCGGTCGTGGCGCTAGTGTAGAAGGAGTAGAAGTACTCGTTGAGGTCAAGTCTTCATATAATTTGGAAAAAGGAACTCCTTGCTTGAATTTTTGATAAGCAAGGCCGCGCTCTAAATTTGCCGTACAACCGATAGGGTCATGCCCCTCTATACTACATCTACCACATATTATCTCATGCTCAGTAATAGCACAAACTTGTACATGCTCGCCCATAGTTTGTATAATCTCTGGACTACCTAGACTTCCGCTAGGACTCTCCACCTCTGCTACTACCAATTCGTTCACATGCCTACCTCCTCGGGGATTTCCATACTCGGCAACATGGATGGCCATCTCCTCAATAAGATGCCACCCTTGATCATCCTCTACGTTCTTCTGAAATCTCCCTTTGGCCGCATTATCAAGAACAGCCCTATGGTCCGGATACAACCCATTGTAGAATTGGGTACATAAGAACCAGCGCTTGAAACCATGATGAGGCACAAAACGGATGAGCTTCTTGAACCTAGTCTAAGCCCCGTTCAAGTCGTAAGAAGGTAGTTGCTCAAATGCAGTAATTTGAGCTCTCAACGCATTAGTGTGCTGTGGCGGAAAATATCGCCTGTAAAAGGCCAAGACAAGGGAACTCCAGTCGGTTACACCGGCAGCTTCCCTGTCTACATCTCTCAACCATTCTCGGGGACCATCAGTCAAAGAAAAGGGGAAAAGGACTCCTTTCACTCTGTCTTGTGTCACCTCAGTAGTAAGAGGAATGGTAGAACAGTATTCTGTAAATAATTCTATGTGCTTGCACGGATCTTCTCCAGGTATCCCCCCTGAAGAGATTTCTCTCGACCAGTTGTATGCAAGAGGGGTGGATTCCAAAGGTTCCCGAATCAGTAGTGGGTAATAGGAAACCGTTTGGAAGGGAATCCACCGTAGGCTCTGAATGACTTGCTATATTCGGCATCCTAGCAGATAGAATTTACAGTGAAGCAGGTACGACAATGTTCTCTTCTAGAACGGATATCCTGCAAAACTTATCAAGAACTAACAAAAAGTATGAGATCAATTTCAAGGAATAAATTCCTTGATATGAGAGACAAACTTAATACAATCAACAAAATTACGCCACCTCCCCGGCAACGGTGCCAAAATTTGATACCGTCGTCAGGTACCAAAAATAAATACCTAGATACAACTAACAGAAGTTAGCAGCAAGTACGGTCGATCTCCACAGAGATATTGGAAAATATCAGCCGTAATTAAGTCCGTCTAGGTAACCAATTTCGGGGGTTTGAAAGGGTTGTTCTAATCTAATAAGATCAAGAAAGAGAGAAAAGACAAAGGAGTAAAAATTAAGCAAACAGAGAGAAAACAGCTAAGACAGTCGGTTCACCATGATTCTTCAGTCATACAATCTAGGTCTCGTGTCAATGCAAGTATAGTCTATGGGACAGTGAATATCTCCTTCCGGTCTCAATTCGCCCTAAAGCACAGATAGCTTAGCTTCCGCCCTCACTACATGCCCTAATGTTCGCTACAAGTCTCGCCCTTTCCAATCTTCTGATCTAGGTCAGGGTTTACTGCGGTTTAATGACTAACTGCGTCGCCTCAATTAGGCAGAAACAATTAAATATAACGATTAACAACATAAACTAAACTAGCATTAAACCTAATAATTCGATTTACAATTCCCTTAAAATCATGGCTCCCCTATGTCCTAGCAAGGGAAATTAGCTATGCATAGTTATCGAGATAGCAACAATCATACATAAACAAGAAGGATTAAACATAATAGAAAGCCACAAAAGATAGACGATAACAATTGTGAATAAAGAAAAAAAGAATTAAAGAGAAGCAAAAGATTGAGATTAAAATTAAAGGAAGAGATACCGATTACAAGTTTTCGATCCAAGCAATAGTTCAGAGTAAGAGTATGAGAGAGTAGAAAGGAAGAGAGATGTCGTAGTTCAAGAGATGAAGAGGAAGTAATATCACATACTACTTAACCTAATTAAATCCTAATTACAAAGCCCACTCGAAATAAGGCAAAAACACGTATACAATGAAAAACCTCTCGATCGAATGGAATGAAACCACTCGATCGAGGACAGATCTAGCAATTCCTCTCGATCGAATAGAAATGAAGTTCGATCGAGGACTTCTTGTATCAGCCCTCTCGATCGAGCATCAGAACAGCTCGATCGAGTGAATCTTCAGAGGATAAAGCACTTGATCGACTAATAGGTGGTCGATCGAGCTATATTAGCGCGTAGGACTTCTTGACACCTTCCGAGGTTAGCTCACGCGTCTTTTAAGTGATAGATTCCAAGCTCTGATTCCTTATTCTCCACAAATGCATGCAAATGAGACAAATTTAGGTTCGGTTTATCCTCTTTCTGGTCCGTACCTGCAATTTACACAAGACAAACCAAAGTAGACTATTCGGTGGTATTTGTAGCTAGATGCTACATAAATAGTACAGAAATCCGTGTAAAATGAGGCAAAAATCTTATATAAAATACACGCATCAGCCGCAATTGAATTCACTAAACAATACGCGGATAATGCTGAGATCCAAGTCAACATGCGCACTTTAGAGGTTCTTACCTAAAATGAAAAAGAAGGCTTCACCGACTTCCTAAGTAGGTGGAGGAAGACTAGCACACAACTTGTTGAACGTCCCGACGAAGCCACTCTTGTGGAGAAGTTCATGGGTAATCTGAGACCCATTTATGTAAACCACTTAAGGTACCAAAACATAAAGTCTTTCAAAGATTTGACTGTGCTAGGGACAAGAATTGAAGATGATATCCGTAAAGGACTCTTGTCCAAAACGATAGGTCGTGGATATCAAGGCTCAATGAGTCGTTCTTATGGCTCCACTAGCAAGACTTATGAGGTTAACCTTGTCGAATCATCTAAGAAGAATATCCCGCAAAGGAAGTTCACAAACATTGGTGATTCATATTCCAACGCTCTAAAAAGATTGATGAAACAAGGTAAGCTCCAACCCATAGGACCTACACCTGACCCAGAAAAGAGATCTAAGTTCTGGGATGAGAATGCATACTGCGAATATCATAGGGGCAAGGGACACGATACAGAGAAATGTTTTAAACTGAAACATGTCCTTCAAGATATGATCGAAGATGGTCGTTTACCCATACCTCCTGGAGGTAAGCCTAACAATACTCAGAATCCTCTTGGAGTTTTGATGATTACAGATGAAGAATCCAACTTGGATTGTTCACACCTCATTTCTCCAGTCGAGGATGAGATTCATGCTCTAAAACAAGAAGAGAGATATTTAACCTTTTCTCCTATCATTGTCGATTTCATCGCATATGCAAGGAGTGTCAGTAGGCAAGTTTCAGAGTTGGAAGCTGTAGTGATATCTCTACGTAGTCCCTACACCATACCTAGGGAAAACGTGTCACTAACCCCAAGTTTATCTCAAGAGTCTACGATGCAAGAGGTGATCGCAGTAGTTGACAACCTAGTTGAGCAAATAATCAGTCTAGAAACTGAAATCATGAGATTGAGAGAGCTTAGTGTCGTCAATGGAATATGGGTCGATGACGATGAAGACGAATACCTCACGTAACAACACCTAGTCAAAGCTAGTGAGGATATAGTCAAGGCCAACGAAGATCAAGATATAGACCATCTTACTCGTTCAGGGCATCCATATCAAAATGTTCCTCAGAACGGTCCCACGACTAATGATCCAGTTACTAACACCAATGTCATCACCCCAAATAATGGCGAAGGTACATCTACAGACCACTTGCCATGAATTTGAAGACAATAGGAAAAAGAGGGGAAGCATGAAGAAAACATGGAAAAAATAAAGTTTACGGGACAACGCAGATGGTGAGAGGAAGAAAGAGAAAGAAAAAATAAGTGTGCGTGTGTGTATTTATTTTGGTCTAATCTCACCCTTGATCCTTTTAGATCCAAAGGTATATAAATGCGGGTGTAACTCACGAAAAGTGGCAAACTAACCGGTCTTGCCTATATATATATATATATATATATATATATATATATATATATATATATATATATATATATATATATATATATATATAGGCAAGATCCGGTGAGTCAACCTATATTTTTGAGCCCCATGAGTCCACTTATGTATCACACGCTGCACATAAGATATCACTTTTTCTTTTTTCATTAATTTTATTTGACGTACAGGTTTTAACTTTTAACATTATCACCAAAAAAACACGATAAATTATAGACTGAGGAGGAGACTACGACACTAATTTGATGGGAAGTAATCATGTTGACTGCCAAGTTCCCATTTATATTTACAACAGGACTCAATTATTTTACTCTGTACCAGTCTTAGTGATAGGCCTTTCTGATTACAGTTCGATCAACAACAATGACGACAACTAAGCGCTAAATTTTATTTCAAGATTTGTTGACGGATAAAGTCAATCATTCCATTGTCATTCACCAACAAAGGCTTCCTAGATATTATAATAAGCTACTTGCTTGTTTTTCCTTCATTATGTTATATCTAATTGATTTCGACTAAAAATTTAAAAGAATAAAGAAGGTGTAAGTTAATAAATTAAAAGTTTTATTTTGGTTATAGACGATTCAAGCAAAGGTGAAGAATGTGCACATCAGAAGTATATAAACTGTACCGCAACTTCAAGGGTTGGAGTAACTGTCTCATGCAACCCAAAGCTTCCTTGTGAAGGCATTGAAGTTACTCATGTTCATCTTAAGTATGTGGGAAAGTCCTTGATATTGTATCTGAATTGGTCTACGTAAAGCAAGTTTCTCATCGAGAATACAGAATTAAAGAGCTAAATTTTGTTGCCTCAAGATCTCTGCTATGTCACAAATTGTTCTTTTAAGCAACATCAGACTCCTTCCAACTTATTAACAAGGAGTTATCATACATTAATCCAAATCAAAGAACGATACCGAGGTAACAAGATCCGGTGAGTTTGTTGAAGGTAACAAGATCCAGTGAGTTTATTGAACGATACCGAAGCGGAGTAGCGAACGCCAGCGATCTCGTCACCATTGGGGTCGTCGATAAAAAAGGTATTGTGACTGACAATGAAGATGGTGAAAGGCGGAATTAGGTTCAGTGGTGTGATATTGTATAGTATAACTCGTGATATTAATTATTACGATCAATGATATTATTTATCGTAAGGTGTTATATTGTGTTGTATAACTTGTGATACTCTTTTACTGGACTCACAAACCCAGACACAATATCATCAGGTTATATTAAACAATATCACGGCTTAGATTTTAAAAAAAAAATTAAAAAAGTTTTTTTTTTTTATAAAAAAAGTGATATATATATATATATATATATATATATATATATATATATATATATATATATATATATATATATATATATATATATATAGGGTCGAGATCCGGTGAGAACCACTAGTATAATGAGAACTGTGAGAACCATTCACAACCCTTGAATCTCTAATAATACTGGATAACGACTAAGATAATCATTCATCCCCAAATTGTCGCGCATCCCCCAACCCCTCCAAACCTAATTCATTTCCCAATTTTCCCTTCTCTGTCATATTTCTTTCTCTCTCTTCGACCGTCATCCTTTGCTGCGACGCACATCTCTACCATCACCGTCCGAGCTCCGTCGCTTAATGCTGCGATTACCGCCATCCTCACCTCCACCTCCGTCGTCCTCTGCTGTGGTGACCACCGCGAGAAGCTCAATCCATATAAATCTTATTTGTTGTCACAAATTCGGTGTCAATTTGCTGCTTCGAGTTGATTTCTACGCAGCTATTGCTTCGAATACGAGTGTTCTAGTGTTCTAATTGATTCAAGGAGAGTTAAATTGGCATCCTATCTCCAATTTCAGGTGTCTTCTAATCCTTAATTTCTTTAATTGCATCAATTTGTTGAATTTGTGAAATTAGGGTTTGAGAAATTCATTCTTTGGGTTCAATTAGTTCAAGTTATGGTCGACTTTCAGAGGATGCTACTCTCATTTTGTGGGAGTGAATTGAGTCGATTATTAGGCGAAAATTCCAGGCCTTATCCGAGTAGATTTTGGACTGGGCAAGGGAGAAAGGTGGAGATATGTCAGCTTTATTATCATCAAAAAAGCTTCAGGAAATAGAACCTTTCTGTTACAGCCTTTTTAGCTATGATTTTTTACTGTGAAGTTGCTTGATGTAGGTCAGTCATACAATGCTATATTTGTCAAAACAGCTCAACTGAATGAACAGATCATCGGTAGCATTTTTCGACTTTTTCTTCAAGTTTAATCAATCTCAAAGCTGTATTGTTTGCCTGAACTTTTTTACTTGATAAGAATGCAATATAAAGCTTTGATTTTTGGAAGTTGTCAATTCCAAGCCTTGAAACATTAGTCTGAGGGTAATTTGGTGTATGCTTTCCTGTATCCGCAGATCTCAAATGTGTTTTAGGTGAGAATTAGCCTTGCAGTTAAGTCAAGCATTGTGGATGTGTTGGCTTGAATCTGAATTGATTGAGAGGCCTTTTTTAATCTTCTAGTCCAGTTGAATGTTTGCATGGATGGGTTTTGGGTAGCAGGTTCACGGCATTATGCTCTTGATGTCGATATGTCAAGCTAGGACATACGTCTCTATGGTGGAAATGGATGGATTCTCTGAAAACTGTTTTTTTTTCTCACAGGCGTTGGAGATGTTGTCAGATACACGTGACGCATTACCTATGGTTATTATGATCATTGATGGGGTTGTTGAAGATGAGAGACGTTTATGTAACGATGTGAAGAGCCATCTATCCAATATGAAATCAATAAGTCCACGCATACATACCTCTTGCATTGGTATAAAGCACTTCCTTCTCAGATTGAAATTCAAAGAATATTTATGAATTGGGTTTTTTAAACATGGGTCATCAATTCTTGAGGCACATTTTACTTATTTCGAAAAGCCAATTAGCTCAAACGGTAGAGCATTGTGCAATGCACAAGATGTGGGTTCAATTCCCACATTGGCTAGGAAATACCGATGTTTCTTTTACATTCTTTTACATTGTGATTGCCACGGACTAGTAGTTTCTATGCATAAGCCTAAAATGCCTTGAAAAGGCCGATAAATACATTAAATCTCCTTCACAGACATTTTCCTTGTTTCATGCACATAGAACCTTGTTTCATGCACATAGAACCTTATTTCATGCACATATAATCAAAATTAATGTCCTTACCCAACAGTAATTAGTAATATAATATAACCAATCTGGTGCAATCAAGAACTTTTTAATGCACATAGAACCTTATTTCATGCATATAGAACCTTATTTCATACACTTATAATCTTATTTCATACCCATTAAAATTAATGTCCCTAACCAATTGTAATTAGTATCATAATAAGAACTTTTTCATGCACATAAAACCTTATTTCATGCACATAGAACCTTATTTCATGCACATATAATGAAAATTAATGTCCTTAACCAATAGTAATTAGTATCATAATAAGAACTTTTTCATGCACATAGAACCTTATTTCATGCACATATAACACTTATTTCATGCATGTACACCTGACAGCTATCCTAAAATCACGGGATTTTTTATTTATTAGGTTATATGGGATTCGAACCCATACCTTTGTGCAAAATAAGCACATCGCTCTACCATTGAGCTAATAACCTTTACAATACGCTATAAATATGTTAAGTAGTCAAGTAACCATATCACTATATCAGTATGATGAAAAGACATCAGAGTATCATATGTTGCATGGTCTTGCAAGTCCTGAATTAAGTCCATCCCTGTACTGTCAAAGATTAAATTAGGTAGCGGTTAGCCAGTGAAATGGAGATGTAATCACTCAGAAGAGATAAGCGTCACTGCGGAGGGCATCAACAACATAGTTAAGCCAATCTAAAAATGTGCTGTCGTAGAGTGAGACAAATCTTATAGACAGATTTTTTTAGCACAAAATTTACTTGCATAGGAAGCATAACCAGACGAGTTTAAACCCTTTCCCTTATGATGGAAACGAGTTTAAATTAGGGTGAATAACTAAAAAAGAAAGAGTCTTCCATCTAGCCATGGAAGCAAGCCAAGAAGCCCAAGAATACAAAAGTCATGCGTCAAACTTAACACGAAATTTAGGAACCATCAAAGACATTACTTACCTCGCAAAGTGAATGCCACGCTTCTCAGTTCTCACCCACAAAGTAGCTTCATAGACCGCTTGGCGAGACTTGATGTGATGCGTGTTAGTCAGTGTACTCCTGGCTTTGCCTAAATGGCAGTGGATTTGTAAAGTTCCTGATTAATTGATTGGAAATGTGGCCTTTGATAGAAACACGTCCGGTAAGGAGTATCAGACAAAAAGCATAACCAGCAGAAAAGAAAATATCTAATTCAGGAGATAGTGAAAGCATGTTTGAGCTTATACAGGTAGTGCCTATCAGCCCCCAATCCCATACACCACTTCACCTCTCAATCTGTGGTACTAAATCTCAATTTGAGTTTGAGACTTTTGATACTTGGAATTAGAGGTCGCGTCATGCTGTGGCCAATACTGCTTCAAAATTCAATCTTGGTAACCTAGATAACCCAGTTTCAGTATCAAAATTACTGCCTCAAAATTCAATCCCGATGGTCCAACCACTTGTGCCTAAGAAAAATTGGTGAACTAACCAGCTTAAAAGAAAAGTTAAAGTAGCAAATGTATTCATACTACAGAACAAAATAATCCCTCTCTAACCAAACAAAAAAGTTGGTCAACTAAGTTACTAACTATGGCGTTAATCCGTATTACATAACAGGGTTGTCCACTTATCCCAAAGCGAAGAGGTCTTAATTTAACGGTCAAGACAAATATATTGTAGACGATAGGTTGCGAATATGTATCCTTCATTCAATTTATATTGTATTCTGTTAGCCTTTCATCTCACTTGATAACATATAGCTAGTGGGGAGCTTCACCGAATTACAAGCTCTCCACAGAATAATTGAAAATAAATTAGCATTGAGAATGACTCAGCAAAAGAAAACAGTTCTTTTTCAAAATTACACGCAAGAGAATTGGTTGAGATAAGAACATAGAATGGCGTTGAACAAAACGAAAAACCCAAAGACTTGAGATAGGTCCTTAGGAGTTCGAGGCAGGTGAAACCCCTACTTACCTCTCAAATTTTCGCGCAAGTTGGCCTGAGGGAAATGAGGTGGTGCCATGGTGCTATCAAACGGTGCAGAGACTTGGTGCATCTCACATCCATCGTATAGAGACCATTAAAATTATGGACCGTACATAAAACATGTGAAAGGTGCCCAATAAGACTACGAAACTAAGAATTTGCCATAGAAGAACAATGAAGTAGCTAAATTAGGGAAATTTCTGGAAATTCAATCTCTATTTTCATGATTTCGACCAATTTACGTAATTTCCCAAATTCCTTAACCCTAATTTCTCAGTTTCCCCAATCTAATTCACGAAAACCCTAATTTCACAAACATAATTCATCATTACCAATTTAACACATTAGCAAGCCTAAATTCAACTAATTTAATCAACAAATAAAAAAATTACAAAGTGAAAAAGCTATAAACCTTAATTTCGAAAATTAATCATCAATCTCAAAATTTACCTCATAGAATTATCAGGATCCATTGCTGGAAGAAGCGTGGAAGATTTTGATCGGAATATTTGCGACGATCGAACGCAGAGAAAGCAGGAGCTAGATCTTGAAAGATTTGATGTTGAAGAGAGAGAAAAAAATATGAGAGGGAAATAAAATTTGGAAAAATGAACGAGCTTTAAGGTTTGGGGGTGCGACGTGTTTAATCAATGTGCATCTCACCGTGAAATTTTATTTCAGTCTAAGGCTGTGAGTGGTTCTCATGGTTCTCATTATCTTGATGGTTCTCACAGGATCCCGAATCAATATATATATATATATATATATATATATATATATATATATATATATATATATATATATATATATATATATATATATATATATTTTGTCATTATCAAAACATTACATATAATTATATGGTCTAACAATTTTTTTCAAAAAGATACGAGACTCAAAAAGATAGGGTGGACTCATTTGATCCTAATTCTATATATATATATATATATATATATATACATATATACATATATATATATATATATATATATATATATATATATATATATATATATATATATATATATATATATATATATACATATATACATATATATATATATATATATATATATATATATATACATATATATATATATATATATATATATATACAGCGGGGATCCGGTGAGTCCGGGGTTTTAAATGAGTCCGTCCTACCATTATACACCGTCGGATCTAATACTGTTCAATGAGTCAGATTGCGACACGTCATGCTGAATAGTTAGAACAAAATCACTCAAACATTCCCTTTCCTTCGTTCGTTTCTCTCTCTTTTCCAATCTCTTTCAAAAAAAAATCCCCAAAATTAACTACTCCGTAAAAAGAAATTGCCGAAGATTGCTTTGAAAATTTACCATCGTGATTCTTCATCTTCATCTGATTCGGATTCCAACGAGTACAAACATTCAGGTGAGAATATGTCCATTATTTATGTTAATAAATTTGATTCAAATTGTACTTTTGCGATTGCGCTTTTACGAATTTGATTTTATGTCCATGAGTTCGTATAGATTAGAGCTTTAACTTTTATATATATATATATATATATATATATATATATATATATATATATATATATATATATATATATATATATATATATATATATATATATATATATTGTTATTATCTTTCATTTTATAGCAATTGTATGGTAGTTTCTTAATTTTCTGCAATTTTTTGTTTGATCGATATCCAAATGGATTCATGCTCGGTTGATTGTACTTAGTTGATATAAGTGTATAGAATGTTTGATTAAAAACAATCATCGATTGCTATAGATAATCTTTGGAATAGCATAGAAAATCCAAGGAGGTGTAATTATCGGTTCCTTGATTTTATGTATCATGATTGTTATTGTCTTTATTGCGATATGAGTAGCCTAACTTATCGTCATAGGTAATTTGTTGCGAAGTATTGTTGAGAAAATTCACGATCGATATTCTTCATCCTTTTCTGATTTCGATTTTGATGATTACAAACCTTACGATTTATGTTCAGATCCAAGGTTTATCGTCCCATTGGTCGTCAATAATTTGTTGACAAATTCCTCTGCTGTGGTAAAAGTATGCGTCTCCTCTTTCGAAATATTTGTTTATTTCAGTGCTTGTCTTGAATTTATTGCAATTGCTTATTTGATTACTTTAACTGTATTAATTATTGTAAAATTTGTCCATGTCTTTGGCCGTCAACATTTTGTTCACAAACTTTGAAGTTCTGTTCTTCAATTGACATTTTGATTACCAGTTTTTTTTTCATGATAATACTCCCTCCATTCAACTCCACAAGGCCATTATCTCTTTTGCACACTATTCACAAGCGGACATTCAACTTCAATTTTCTCTCGATACATAAGTGAAAATATATTCATGTGAGATCTTATTTGATTCGTATTTAAGAGTACATTAAAAATATCTAACTTATATAATTTTTGCAAATACGTAACTAAAGATATTTGCCGAGTAAAAGCCGCGTTGGCAAACGTGATAAAGCATAATGGCCTTGTGGAGTTGAATGGAGGGAGTATTAGTTAGTTATTGTAACACCTATTCAATGTAATTGGAACATAAACTATTGTTATGGTTGCTTGTTATTGTAACGCTTACGAGTATATTATTGTAATGCACTAATGCTTACTAACTACGGAGTATTATAGTATCACTTATAATGTGTTTGTTATTCTTTGTTAGGGGTATTTTAATTAAAGCTAAACAAATATTTGGGACGAAGACACTATAAATTAATTTTTACCGTAAAAATCTTGGCTAGTTATTGTAACATACTAACATGAGTTTTATCTTTGTAACACATTTACATAGTCATTGTAACACATATTTGTCGTCATTATAACACATATTTTTAGGACATAAAGTTGCGATTTCTTTTATATGTAAGAAGATAATTTGTCGTAAATAGCGAGAATCAGTCAAACCAAAGCCATTTTAAAACGCGAGTTGACGAGCTGGGTTGGTTGGCTATTGGGCACTTAAATTCTGAACATTTGACGTATGTTATGAATAATTACGTTTCGAATTTTCAAAGCCAATTAGCTTAAATGGTAGAGCATTGTGCAATGCACAAGATGTGGGTTCGATTCCCATGTTGGCTATTATGAATTAGTGTTACTTTATAGAATAAGAACTGTCATTTTTGGTCGCTAGAGAACTGTCATTTTTTGTCCTATATAGTTGCGCCCAATTCAACTAAGTTATGACTTTAAGGCAAGTTCTAATCCTACTTTGAATAAGACATGCTTTGAACAATTGAGACATGGTCTGAACAATTATTATACACATGCTCACATCTGAACTTCTGACTGAGATAATGAAATGATACTTGCTCATGCACGTCGCTGCTACACAGCCGACTCCGATCATGGCCTGCTCGTCTTGAATTTTGCAAGCCCATTTTTTTTACTGTATATCTCATGTAAAAAATTCTAGACACTGGATTCTTAAATTAACTAGGCTATATGGGATTCGAACCCATACCTTTGTACAAAATTTGCACATTGCTCTCCCATTTGAGCTAATAGCCTTTAGAAGATGCCAAATAAAGATAAAATGAGGAGCACCTAATGCTAATAACCCTTATAATTTGCAAGTGTACAAGTCTTCACCAACCCTAACTTATCATCCCCAAGAAGAATCACCCACAAATGTTGCCTAGAATTCCAGATATTCGGGTTTGAGTGGCATCAGGTTTATTCTGAAATGTTCAGCATTCACCCATACTCTAGCAGAAACTTTAAGCCTTTGTATCTCTTATCTCAGGTTGAATTATCCAGCCCATGATGCACCGTATGAAAGCTAGACAAGTTGGCTGTCATTTCAAATTGTAATTATACAAAAATATTGCCTGGATTGTGAGCTATGAAGTTGTAAGCGAGTTCAGGTCAGTTCTGAAAGTTCAGCATTCCCCTGTGCAGTAGCAGCGACTTTCAGATTTCATATCTCTTAGCTCGGGTTGAACCAATGTGCCCACCATGTCTCAAAAGAAATCTAATTGAGTTAGCTTTCATTTCCAACTTGAATCACACATAAAGAACTTCTAGATTGTGAGATATGGCCACTTCTTTGATCACAGGTCAGTTCTGAACTAGAGTGCATTACAAGCGCGCATGCTACTTGCAGTGGCCATAACTTGAGACACATACCTGATATGGACCTGATTTAAACTCTCACTTGTAGCCATCATTTCAAGCTTTATATCCATATAGAGATCATGTCAAATAAGCAAGTAGGGTTCGATATATGTAAGTTAGAACACAGCCTTAAGTGAAGGAGACTGTCCAAATAGTGATGCCGTGTAAATGCTCAAGCATAAAAGAACTCCTAGTTATGTATCATTAAAACAGCAATGATGTGAACGTGGCCAAAACAATGCAAATGCTCAAGCAAAAATTAACCGTTAGTCCACTCCTATACAAGATTGAATTGATATAGTAACACAATTAGACACGATTTAGGTTTGACGATTCTGACCAAAGATATGAAATGTGTTTCGCTTGCTCAATTAAAAATAGAAAATATGTCAAACAATGATATCATTGGTATATCATAACACCAATTGCTACTAAGCTTCATTTATCTAGAACTTGATATTGATATCAGTTCTTATCCAATAGCCTTTCTTATTGGTGATCATAAAAAGGACTACACAATGAATCCAAGAGATCTTTGTATCTTTGATTTATGCCAATTAGATAAATCATAATACCATGGTAATGTTTACTCTGTACAAGAGCAAAAAACTAAAGTAAACAAATGGAATCCAAGAATTAGTCGTTCGTGCACAATCTGGATACCAGACTAAAACGCAGGAAAACAGACCGGCCACCATTATCATTAAATAGATACATATACCGTTATAGTAAAACAGACAACCGCCATTATCGTAACACCCCGACCACCATTATTGTAACACAAATATATAAATATAGTAACACAAAGAAAGCACTCACACCATCAAAGTAACACAGTTCGGCAGATATTGTGTAATTATTTTCCTCTATATCCGAATTACTAGCAAATGATGGTCAAGAAATCAAAACTATAAAGGTAAAATTAGCAACTGATATAATCAAGAAAAACCATCACAATCATATAAAAAAATATGATAAATAATCAAGATTAGAGCAAATTCAGTCAATTGGCAACGAAACTATATTAGAAAAAGATTGAATAACAACAATGACTAGTGCCTTATTATCGTAACACAGAAACAACATTGTTATAACATAAGTAGACCATTACCGTAACATATATACATTATTATCGTAACACATACACAACATTGTTATAACATAAGTAAACCATTACCGTAACATAGATATATTGCTACTGTAAGAGAGTTAAAACATTATCACAAACATTCAACACCATTAAATAAGGTTGGCGACTTGGCCACTAGTTACAACTTACAAACTTATGTGACTGAGCTATCTCAGGTTAATCAACTAGAATGAAGAATAACATCAAATATTTCGAAATGAGGTAAAAATGCCGTTGAAAAACAAATTTGATTGAAAAAATTGCACAAGAAAATCACGAATTCCAAAACGCTGAAGTTAGGGTTTAATATTTCGGCAGATAGACATAACAATTACTAAACTCGAGGCTTATTGGATGAAGTAATCATAATGACAAATGGTTATGACTGCGATTAACATGTATTATTGTAATTATGCAGGGAATTAAAAAATCAAACTGAAATAGGAAAACATTGTAATACCTGTACGCATACGATTCTCGCTTTCCTTCACTTTGAATCACTGTCTAGTCGAAACAATTAAATGTAACAAAGTATAATCATTATTGTAACACGAGTAAAGTATACATTCCACGCATTATACATCTCATATTCTCATTATAGCATTAGAGTAAAAGAACACCATTCTTCCATTATCGCAATTCGTCATTGAGTAACACACTTATATCGTTAAAGTAACACACTCAAACCATTAGAGTAACACACTCAAACCATTATAATAACTATACCTTTATAACATACCAATACCACAATTTCACCAAGTAAAGTGTAAGCAAGCACAAATACAAAGAGTCACCCGTCATTAAGGATCGAGATAGCCATTCAATAGGATGTACTGGATTGCGTTTGCGAGATTTTACACTCACCCTATGAATTACAACAATAATAATAACGTATCAAAAACCCCAAATCTTTCTGTAACAAAGCTATGCAAGCATCGTAACACGCTTATAAGTATTATTGTAACACAAGTAGACCATTACCGAAACACAGTGATACAGTTATTGTAGGCGAGTTACAACATAAGCATAAACATTCATTAAATAAATAACAGGTCAATAATTAGAACACTCATAGTATACATTAGTACATTACTCAACGACTATATCATGTATCATAGTAATTAATCGAATCCGAAATCAAGAAAATGACAAAAGTGCAAACATAACCAATTCAAACTAAAATTCTCTAATTTTTGAGATATTGAGCAAATAATTATCATAATCATCATAATAAGAGAAAATAAACCATTGATAAATATATTGAAATTATGTAGATCTATATGAAAAGTAATTGAATTGCGAGAAATGTTCTATTTATCACAAGAGAAAAGATTGATGAAACAAGGTAAGCTCCAACCCATAGGACCTACACCTGACCCAGAAAAGAGATCTAAGTTCTGGGATGAGAATGCATACTGCGAATATCATAGGGGCAAGGGACACGATACAGAGAAATGTTTTAAACTGAAACATGTCCTTCAGGATATGATCGAAGATGGTCGTTTACCCATACCTCCTGGAGGTAAGCCTAACAATACTCAGAATCCTCTTGGAGTTTTGATGATTACAGATGAAGAATCCAACTTGGATTGTTCACACCTCATTTCTCCAGTCGAGGATGAGATTCATGCTCTAAAACAAGAAGAGAGATATTTAACCTTTTCTCCTATCATTGTCGATTTCATCGCATATGCAAGGAGTGCCAGTAGGCAAGTTTCAGAGTTGGAAGCTGTAGTGATATCTCTACGTAGTCCCTACACCATACCTAGGGAAAACGTGTCACTAACCCCAAGTTTATCTCAAGAGTCTACGATGCAAGAGGTGATCGCAGTAGTTGACAACCTAGTTGAGCAAATAATCAGTCTAGAAACTGAAATCATGAGATTGAGAGAGCTTAGTGTCGTCAATGGAATATGGGTCGATGACGATGAAGACGAATACCTCACAGAACAACACCTAGTCAAAGCTAGTGAGGATATAGTCAAGGCCAACGAAGATCAAGATATAGACCATCTTACTCGTTCAGGGCATCCATATCAAAATGTTCCTCAGAACGGTCCCACGACTAATGATCCAGTTACTAACACCAATGTCATCACCCCAAATAATGGCGAAGGTACATCTACAGACCACTTGCCATGAATTTGAAGACAATAGGAAAAAAGAGGGGAAGCATGAAGAAAACATGGAAAAAAAAAGTTTACAGGACAACGCAGGATGGTGAGAGGAAGAAAGAGAAAGAAAAAATAAGTGTGCGTGTGTGTATTTATTTTGGTCTAATCTCAGCCCTTGATCCTTTTAGATCCAGTGGTATATAAATGCGGGTGTAACTCACGAAAAGTGGCAAACTAACCGGTCTTGCCTATATATATATATATATATATATATATACATATATATATATATATACATATATATATATATATATGTATATATATATATACACATATATATATATATATATATATATATATATATAGGCAAGATCCGGTGAGTCAACCTATATTTTTGAGCCCCATGAGTCCACTTATGTATCACACGCTGCACATAAGATATCACTTTTTCTTTTTTCATTAATTTTATTTGACGTCTGAGTTTTAACTTTTAACATTATCACCAAAAAAACACGATAAATTGTAGACTGAGGAGGAGACTACGACACTAATTTGATGGGAAGTAATCATGTTGACTGCCAAGTTCCCATTTATATTTACAACAGGACTAAATTATTTTACTCTGTACCAGTCTTAGTGATAGGCCTTTCTGATTACAGTTCGATCAACAACAATGACGACAACTAAGCGCTAAATTTTATTTCAAGATTTGTTGACGGATAAAGTCAATCATTCCATTGTCATTCACCAACAAAGGCTTCCTAGATATTATAATAAGCTACTTGCTTGTTTTTCCTTCATTATGTTATATCTAATTGATTTCGACTAAAAATTTAAAAGAATAAAGAAGGTGTAAGTTAATAAATTAAAAGTTTTATTTTGGTTATAGACGATTCAAGCAAAGGTGAAGAATGTGCACATCAGAAGTATATAAACTGTACCGCAACTTCAAGGGTTGGAGTAACTGTCTCATGCAACCCAAAGCTTCCTTGTGAAGGCATTGAAGTTACTCATGTTCATCTTAAGTATGTGGGAAAGTCCTTGATATTGTATCTGAATTGGTCTACGTAAAGCAAGTTTCTCATCGAGAATACAGAATTAAAGAGCTAAATTTTGTTGCCTCAAGATCTCTGCTATGTCACAAATTGTTCTTTTAAGCAACATCAGACTCCTTCCAACTTATTAACAAGGAGTTATCATACATTAATCCAAATCAAAGAACGATACCGAGGTAACAAGATCCGGTGAGTTTGTTGAAGGTAACAAGATCCAGTGAGTTTATTGAACGATACCGAAGCGGAGTAGCGAACGCCAGCGATCTCGTCACCATTGGGGTCGTCGATAAAAAAGGTATTGTGACTGACAATGAAGATGGTGAAAGGCGGAATTAGGTTCAGTGGTGTGATATTGTATAGTATAACTCGTGATATTAATTATTACGATCAATGATATTATTTATCGTAAGGTGTGATATTGTGTTGTATAACTTGTGATACTCTTTTACTGGACTCACAAACCCAGACACAATATCACAGGTTATATTAAACAATATCACGGCTTAGATTTTAAAAAAAAATTAAAAAAGTTTTTTTTTTTATAAAAAAAACGTGATATATATATATATATATATAGGGTCGAGATCCGGTGAGAACCACTAGTATAATGAGAACTGTGAGAACCATTCACAACCCTTGAATCTCTAATAATACTGGATAACGACTAAGATAATCATTCATCCCCAAATTGTCGCGCATCCCCCAACCCCTCCAAACCTAATTCATTTCCCAATTTTCCCTTCTCTGTCATATTTCTTTCTCTCTCTTCGACCGTCATCCTTTGCTGCGACGCACATCTCTACCATCACCGTCCGAGCTCCGTCGCTTAATGCTGCGATTACCGCCATCCTCACCTCCACCTCCGTCGTCCTCTGCGGTGGTGACCACCGCGAGAAGCTCAATCCATATAAATCTTATTTGTTGTCACAAATTCGGTGTCAATTTGTCGCTTGAGTTGATTTCTACGCAGCTATTGCTTCGAATACGAGTGTTCTAGTGTTCTAATTGATTCAAGGAGAGTTAAATTGGCATCCTATCTCCAATTTCAGGTGTCTTCTAATCCCTAATTTCTTTAATTGCATCAATTTGTTGAATTTGTGAAATTAGGGTTTGAGAAATTCATTCTTTGGGTTCAATTAGTTCAAGTTATGGTCGACTTTCAGAGGATGCTACTCTCATTTTGTGGGAGTGAATTGAGTCGATTATTAGGCGAAAATTCCAGGCCTTATCCGAGTAGATTTTGGACTGGGCAAGGGAGAAAGGTGGAGATATGTCAGCTTTATTATCATCAAAAAGCTTCAGAAATAGAACCTTTATGTTACAACCTTTTTAGCTATGATGTTTTACTTTGTGAAGTTGCTTGATGTAGGTCGGTCATACAATGCTATGTTTGTCAAAACAAACTCAATCAATGAACAACATCATCGGTAGCATTTTTCGACTTTTTCTTCAAGTTTACTCAATCTCAAAGTTTGTATTGTTTGCCTGAACTTTTTTACTTGATAAGAATGCAATATAAAGCTTTGATTTTTGGAAGTTGTCAATTCCAAGCCTTGAAACATTAGTCGAGGGTAATTTGGTGTATGCTTTCCGTATCCGCATCTCAAATGTGTTTTAGGTGAGAATTAGCCTTGCAGTTAAGTCAAGCATTGTGGATGTGTTGGCTTGAATCTGAATTGATTGAGAGGCCTTTTTTAATCTTCTAGTCCAGTTGAATGTTTGCATGGATGGGTTTTGGGTAGCAGGTTCACGGCATTATGCTCTTGATGTCGATATGTCAAGCTAGGACATACGTCTCTATGGTGGAAATGGATGGATTCTCTGAAAACTGTTTTTTTTTTCTCGCAGGCGTTGGAGATGTTGTCAGATACACGTGACGCATTACCTATGGTTATTATGATCATTGATGGGGCTGTTGAAGATGAGAGACGTTTATGTAACGATGTGAAGAGCCATCTATCCAATATGAAATCAATAAGTCCACGCATACATACCTCTTGCATTGGTATAAAGCACTTCCTTCTCAGATTGAAATTCAAAGAATATTTATGAATTGGGTTTTTTAAACATGGGTCATCAATTCTTGAGGCACATTTTACTTATTTCGAAAAGCCAATTAGCTCAAACGGTAGAGCATTGTGCAATGCACAAGATGTGGGTTCAATTCCCACATTGGCTAGGAAATACCGATGTTTCTTTTACATTCTTTTACATTGTGATTGCCACGGACTAGTAGTTTCTATGCATAAGCCTAAAATGCCTTGAAAAGGCCGATAAATATATTAAATCTCCTTCACAGACATTTTCCTTGTTTCATGCACATAGAACCTTGTTTCATGCACATAGAACCTTATTTCATGCACATATAATCAAAATTAATGTCTTTACCCAACAGTAATTAGTAATATAATATAACCAACTGGTGCAACTGAAGAACTTTTTAATGCACATAGAACCTTATTTCATGCATATAGAACCTTATTTCATACACTTATAATCTTATTTCATACCCATTAAAATTAATGTCCCTAACCAATTGTAATTAGTATCATAATAAGAACTTTTTCATGCACATAAAACCTTATTTCATGCACATAGAACCTTATTTCATGCACATATAATGAAAATTAATGTCCTTAACCAACAGTAATTAGTATCATAATAAGAACTTTTTCATGCACATAGAACCTTATTTCATACACATATAACACTTATTTCATGCATGTACACCTGACAGCTATCCTAAAATCACGGGATTTTTTATTTATTAGGTTATATGGGATTCGAACCCATACCTTTGTGCAAAATAAGCACATCGCTCTACCATTGAGCTAATAACCTTTACAATACGCTATAAATAAGTTAAGTAGTCAAGTAACCATATCACTATATCAGTATGATGAAAAGACATCAGAGTATCATATGTTGCATGGTCTTGCAAGTCCTGAATTAAGTCCATTCCTGTACTGTCAAAGATTAAATTAGGTAGCGGTTAGCCAGTGAAATGGAGATGTAATCACTCAGAAGAGATAAGCGTCACTGCGGAGGGCATCAACAACATAGTTAAGCCAATCTAAAAATGTGCTGTCGTAGAGTGAGACAAATATTATAGACAGAGTTTTTAGCACAAAATTTACTTGCATAGGGAGCATAACCAGACGAGTTTAAACCCTTTCCCTTATGATGGAAACGAGTTTAAATTAGGGTGAATAACTAAAAAAGAAAGAGTCTTCCATCTAGCCATGGAAGCAAGCCAAGAAGCCCAAGAATACAAAAGTCATGCGTCAAACTTAACATGAAATTTAGGAACCATCAAAGACATTACTTACCTCGCAAAGTGAATGCCACGCTTCTTAGTTCTCACCCACAAAGTAGCTTCATAGACCGCTTGGCGAGACTTGATGTGATGCGTGTTAGTCAGTGTACTCCTGGCTTCGCCTAAATGGCAGTGGATTTGTAAAGTTCCTGATTAATTGATTGGAAATGTGGCCTTTGATAGAAACACGTCCGGTAAGGAGTATCAGACAAAAAGCATAACCAGCAGAAAAGAAAATATCTAATTCAGGAGATAGTGAAAGCATGTTTGAGCTTATACAGGTAGTGCCTATCAGCCCCCAATCCCATACACCACTTCACCTCTCAATCTGTGGTACTAAATCTCAATTTGAGTTTGAGACTTTTGATACTTGGAATTAGAGGTCGCGTCATGCTGTGGCCAATACTGCTTCAAAATTCAATCTTGGTAACCTAGATAACCCAGTTTCAGTATCAAAATTACTGCCTCAAAATTCAATCCCGATGGTCCAACCACTTGTGCCTAAGAAAAATTGGTGAACTAACCAGCTTAAAAGAAAAGTTAAAGTAGCAAATGTATTCATACTACAGAACAAAATAATCCCTCTCTAACCAAACAAAAAAGTTGGTCAACTAAGTTACTAACTATGGCGTTAATCCGTATTACATAACAGGGTTGTCCACTTATCCCAAAGCGAAGAGGTCTTAATTTAACGGTCAAGACAAATATATTGTAGACGATAGGTTGCGAATATGTATCCTTCATTCAATTTATATTGTATTCTGTTAGCCTTTCATCTCACTTGATAACATATAGCTAGTGGGGAGCTTCACCGAATTACAAGCTCTCCAGAGAATAATTGAAAATAAATTAGCATTGAGAATGACTCAGCAAAAGAAAACAGTTCTTTTTCAAAATTACACGCAAGAGAATTGGTTGAGATAAGAACATAGAATGGCGTTGAACAAAACGAAAAACCCAAAGACTTGAGATAGGTCCTTAGGAGTTCGAGGCAGGTGAAACCCCTACTTACCTCTCAAATTTTCGCGCAAGTTGGCCTGAGGGAAATGAGGTGGTGCCATGGTGCTATCAAACGGTGCAGAGACTTGGTGCATCTCACATCCACCGTATAGAGACCATTAAAATTATGGACCGTACATAAAACATGTGAAAGGTGCCCAATAAGACTACGAAACTAAGAATTTGCCATAGAAGAACAATGAAGTAGCTAAATTAGGGAAATTTCTGGAAATTCAATCTCTATTTTCATGATTTCGACCAATTTACGTAATTTCCCAAATTCCTTAACCCTAATTTCTCAGTTTCCCCAATCTAATTCACGAAAACCCTAATTTCACAAACATAATTCATCATTACCAATTTAACACATTAGCAAGCCTAAATTCAACTAATTTAATCAACAAATAAAAAAATTACAAAGTGAAAAAGCTATAAACCTTAATTTCGGCAAAAATTAATCATCAATCTCGAAAATTTACCTCATAGAATTATCAGGATCCATTGCTGGAAGAAGCGTGGAAGATTTT
The DNA here is from genome assembly GCF_048544455.1 of Silene latifolia. Taxonomy (NCBI): domain Eukaryota; kingdom Viridiplantae; phylum Streptophyta; class Magnoliopsida; order Caryophyllales; family Caryophyllaceae; genus Silene; species Silene latifolia. Next base: position 81,662 of record NW_027413129.1, on the reverse strand, counting down.
GATCGGAATATTTGCGACGATCGAACGCAGAGAAAGCAGGAGCTAGATCTTGAAAGATTTGATGTTGAAGAGAGAGAAAAAAATATGAGAGGGAAATAAAATTTGGAAAAATGAACGAGCTTTAAGGTTTGGGGGTGCGACGTGTTTAATCAATGTGCATCTCACCGTGAAATTTTATTTCGATCTAAGGTCATGAGTGGTTCTCATGGTTCTCATTATCTTGATGGTTCTCACAGGATCCCGAATATATATATATATATATATATATATATATATATATATATATATATTTGTCATTATCAAAACATTACATATAATTATATGGTCTAACAATTTTTTTCAAAAAGATACGAGACTCAAAAAGATAGGGTGGACTCATTTGATCCTAATTATATATATATATATATATATATATATATATACATATATATATATATATATATATATATATATATATACATACATATATATATATACAGCGGGGATCCGGTGAGTCCGGGGTTTTAAATGAGTCCGTCCTACCATTATACACCGTCGGATCTAATACTGTTCAATGCGTCAGATTGCGACATGTCATGCTGAATAGTTAGAACAAAATCACTCAAACATTCCCTTTCCTTCGTTCTGTTTCTCTCTCTCTTTCCAATCTCTTTCAATAAAAAAAATCCCCAAAATTAACTACTCCGTAAAAGAAATTGCCGAAGATTGCTGAGAAAATTTACCATCGTGATTCTTCATCTTCATCTGATTCGGATTCCAACGAGTACAAACATTCAGGTGAGAATATGTCCATTATTTATGTTAATAAATTTGATTCAAATTGTACTTTTGCGATTGCAGTTTTACGAATTCGATTTTATCTCCATGAGTTCGTATAGATTAGAGCTTTAACTTATATATATATATATATATATATATATATATATATATATATATATATATATATATATATATATATATATATATATATATATATATATATATTGTTATTATCTTTCATTTTATAGCAATTGTATGGTAGTTTCTTAATTTTCTGCAATTTTTTGTTTGATCGATATCCAAATGGATTCATGCTCGGTTGATTGTACTTAGTTGATATAAGTGTATAGAATGTTTGATTAAAAACAATCATCGATTGCTATAGATAATCTTTGGAATAGCATAGAAAATCCAAGGAGGTGTAATTATCGGTTCCTTGATTTTATGTATCATGATTGTTATTGTCTTTATTGCGATATGAGTAGCCTAACTTATCGTCATAGGTAATTTGTTGCGAAGTATTGTTGAGAAAATTCACGATCGATATTCTTCATCCTTTTCTGATTTCGATTTTGATGATTACAAACCTTACGATTTATGTTCAGATCCAAGGTTTATCGTCCCATTGGTCGTCAATAATTTGTTGACAAATTCCTCTGCTGTGGTAAAAGTATGCGTCTCCTCTTTCGAAATATTTGTTTATTTAAGTGCTTGTCTTGAATTTATTGCAATTGCTTATTTGATTATTTTAACTGTATTAATTATTGTAAAATTTGTCCATGTCTTTGACCGTCAACAATTTGTTCACAAACTTTGAAGTTCTGTTCTTCAATTGACATTTTGATTACCAGTTTTTTTTTTCATGATAATACTCCCTCCATTTAACTCCACAAGGCCATTATCTCTTTTGCACACTATTCACAAGCAGACATTCAACTTCAATTTTCTCTCGATACATAAGTGAAAATATATTCATGTGAGATCTTATTTGATTCGTATTTAAGAGTACATTAAAAATATCTAACTTATATAATTTTTGCAAAAACGTAACTAAAGATATTTGCCGAGTAAAAGCCACGTTGGCAAACGTGATAAAGCATAATGGCCTTGTGGAGTTGAATGGAGGGAGTATTAGTTAGTTATTGTAACACCTATTCAATGTAATTGGAACATAAACTATTGTTATGGTTGCTTGTTATTGTAACGCTTACGAGCTGTTATTGTAATGCACTAATGCTTACTAACTACGGAGTATTATAGTATCACTTATAATGTGTTTGTTATTCTTTGTTAGGGGTATTTTAATTAAAGCTAAACAAATATTTGGGACGAAGACACTATAAATTAATTTTTACCGTAAAATACTGGCTAGTTATTGTAACATACTAACATGAGTTTTACTGTAACACATTTACATAGTCATTGTAACACATATTTGTCGTCATTATAACACATATTTTTAGGACATAAAGTTGCGATTTCTTTTATATGTAAGAAGATAATTTGTCGTAAATAGCGAGAATCTGTCAAACCAAAGCCATTTTAAAACGCGAGTTGACGAGCTGGGTTGGCTATTGGGCACTTAAATTCTGAACATTTGACGTATGTTATGAATAATTACGTTTCGAATTTTCAAAGCCAATTAGCTTAAATGGTAGAGCATTGTGCAATGCACAAGATGTGGGTTCGATTCCCATGTTGGCTATTATGAATTAGTGTTACTTTATAGAATAAGAACTGTCATTTTTGGTCGCTAGAGAACTGTCATTTTTTGTCCTATATAGTTGCGCCCAATTCAACTAAGTTATGACTTTAAGGCAAGTTCTAATCCTACTTTGAATAAGACATGCTTTGAACAATTGAGACATGGTCTGAACAATTATTATACACATGCTCACATCTGAACTTCTGACTGAGATAATGAAATGATACTTGCTCATGCACGTCGCTGCTACACAGCCGACTCCGATCATGGCCTGCTCGTCTTGAATTTTGCAAGCCCATTTTTTTTACTGTATATCTCATGTAAAAAATTCTAGACACTGGATTCTTAAATTAACTAGGCTATATGGGATTCGAACCCATACCTTTGTACAAAATTTGCACATTGCTCTCCCATTTGAGCTAATAGCCTTTAGAAGATGCCAAATAAAGATAAAATGAGGAGCACCTAATGCTAATAACCCTTATAATTTGCAAGTGTACAAGTCTTCACCAACCCTAACTTATCATCCCCAAGAAGAATCACCCACAAATGTTGCCTAGAATTCCGGATATTCGGGTTTGAGTGGCATCGTTTATTAAAATGTTCAAAGATTCACCCATACTCTAGCAGAAACTTTAAGCCTTTGTATCTCTTATCTCAGGTTGAATTATCCAGCCCATGATGCACCGTATGAAAGCTAGACAAGTTGGCTGTCATTTCAAATTGTAATTATACAAAATTATTGCCTGGATTGTGAGCTATGAAGTTGTAAGCGAGTTCAGGTCAGTTCTGAAAGTTCAAGCATTCCCCTGTGCGAGCAAATGACTTTCAGATTTCATATCTCTTAGCTCGGGTTGAACCAATGTGCCCACCATGTCTCAAAAGAAAGCTAATTGAGTTAGCTTTCATTTCCAACTTGAATCACACATAAAGAACTTCTAGATTGTGAGATATGGCCACTTCTTTGATCACAGGTCAGTTCTGAACTAGAGTGCATTACAAGCGCGCATGCTACTTGCAGTGGCCATAATTTGAGACACATACCTGATATGGACCTGATTTAAACTCTCACTTGTAGCCATCATTTCAAGCTTTATATCCATATAGAGATCATGTCAAATGAGCAAGTAGGGTTCGATATATGTAAGTTAGAACACAGCCTTAAGTGAAGGAGACTGTCCAAATAGTGATGCCGTGTAAATGCTCAAGCATAAAAGAACTCCTAGTTATGTATCATTAAAACAGCAATGATGTGAACGTGGCCAAAACAATGCAAATGCTCAAGCAAAAATTAACCGTTAGTCCACTCGTATACAAGATTGAATTGATATAGTAACACAATTAGACACGATTTAGGTTTGACGATTCTGACCAAAGATATGAAATGTGTTTCGCTTGCTCAATTAAAAATAGAAAATATGTCAAACAATGATATCATTGGTATATCATAACACCAATTGCTACTAAGCTTCATTTATCTAGAACTTGATATTGATATCAGTTCTTATCCAATAGCCTTTCTTATTGGTGATCATAAAAAGGACTACACAATGAATCCAAGAGATCTTTGTATCTTTGATTTATGCCAATTAGATAAATCATAATACCATGGTAATGTTTACTCTGTACAAGAGCAAAAAACTAAAGTAAACAAATGGAATCCAAGAATTAGTCGTTCGTGCACAATCTGGATACCAGGACTAAAAGGCGGAAAACAGACCGCCACCATTATCATTAAATAGATACATATACCGTTATAGTAAAAAGATAACCGCCATTATCGTAACACCCCGACCACCATTATTGTAACACAAATATATAAATATAGTAACATAAAGAAAGCACTCACACCATCAAAGTAACACGATTAAAGGATATATTGTGTAATTATTTTCCTCTATATCCGAATTACTAGCAAATGATGGTCAAGAAATCAAAACTATAAAGGTAAAATTAGCAACTGATATAATCAAGAAAAACCATCACAATCATATAAAAAAATATGATAAATAATCAAGATTAGAGCAAATTCAGTCAATTGGCAACGAAACTATATTAGAAAAAGATTGAATAACAACAATGACTAGTGCCTTATTATCGTAACACAGAAACAACATTGTTATAACATAAGTAGACCATTACCGTAACATATATACATTATTATCGTAACACATACACAACATTGTTATAACATAAGTAAACCATTACCGTAACATAGATATATTGCTCTTTGTAAGAGAGTTAAAACATTATCACAAACATTCAACACCATTAAATAAGGTTGGCGACTTGGCCACTAGTTACAACTTACAAACTTATGTGACTGAGCTATCTGCAGGTTAATCAACTAGAATGAAGAATAACATCAAATATTTAGAAATGAGGTAAAAATGCCGTTGAAAAACAAATTTGATTGAAAAAATTGCACAAGAAAATCACGAATTCCAAAACGCTGAAGTTAGGGTTTAATATTTCGGCAGATAGACATAACAATTACTAAACTCGAGGCTTATTGGATGAAGTAATCATAATGACAAATGGTTATGATCACGATTAACATGTATTATTGTAATTATGCAGGAATTAAAAATCAAACTGAAATAGGAAAACATTGTAATACCTGTACGCATACGATTCTCGCTTTCCTTCACTTTGAATCACTGTCTAGTCGAAACAATTAAATGTAACAAAGTATAACTGTTATTGTAACACGAGTAAAGTATACATTCCACGCATTATACATCTCATATTCTCATTATAGCATTAGAGTAAAAGAACACCATTCTTCCATTATCGCAATTTGTCATTGAGTAACACACTTATATCGTTAAAGTAACACACTCAAACCATTAGAGTAACACACTCAAACCATTATAATAACTATACCTTTATAACATACCAATACCACAATTTCACCAAGTAAAGTGTAAGCAAGCACAAATACAAAGAGTCACCCGTCATTAAGGATCGAGATAGCCATTCAATAGGATGTACTGGATTGCGTTTGCGAGATTTTACACTCACCCTATGAATTACAACAATAATAATAACGTATCAAAAACCCCAAATCTTTCTGTAACAAAGCTATGCAAGCATCGTAACACGCTTATAAGTATTATTGTAACACAAGTAGACCATTACCGAAACACAGTGATACAGTTATTGTAGGCGAGTTACAACATAAGCATAAACATTCATTAAATAAATAACAGGTCAATAATTAGAACACTCATAGTATACATTAGTACATTACTCAACGACTATATCATGTATCATAGTAATTAATCGAATCCGAAATCAAGAAAATGACAAAAGTGCAAACATAACCAATTCAAACTAAAATTCTCTAATTTTTGAGATATTGAGCAAATAATTATCATAATCATCATAATAAGAGAAAATAAACCATTGATAAATATATTGAAATTATGTAGATCTATATGAAAAGTAATTGAATTGCGAGAAATGTTCTATTTATCACAAGAGAAATGAAATTGAAGAACCTGGAGAATTGTAACAAGCGCGAATCGATAGCTTGATTCGATGAAAACAAAACTGGAGATGAATAGCGATTGTAGGAAAAGTGCAAAAAATGCCTAAATCGAGGATGAAGATCGGCTTAAGCACCTGTACACAAATAAAACATGGAATCGTGTAAGAACAGTTAGAGTAATCGAAGAAGCAGAGGCAGAAAAAATAAAGATGAATAAGAAGAATTAAACAAAAATTGAAGATGATAAAGAGGATTCACCTAAAATTGAAGATCATCGTGAAGATTATGAGCAAGTTGAATAAAGAGGGAGAAATTGGAAGACAGAGAAAGAAGAGAGAGAAGTTTTTTCTAAATTATGAGAGAAGTTATGAAAGATGGCGGGTTTATATAGCTTATAATTACAATCTAAATCCTAGATTAAATCTGAGCCATTCGATTAAGATGATCAAACGACTAGGATTGGTAGGACGAACTCACCCTAAGAGCTAGACTCAATAGATCCTAATTATATATATATATATATATATATATATATATATATATATATATATATATATATATATATATATAGAGAGAGAGAGAGAGAGAGCAAAGTTCTTCTAAGTCCCTTTTTTTTTGAGTCCATAAGTCCCTTCCACAACCCTTGGATCATGCATGGTGGAAGGTTGAGATTGAAAGCAAAAAGCACGCTTAACACTAATTAATTCACTTCTCTCTCTAGTTTTAATAATACATTCACTAATTCATTATCATACACAATTAACACCATATTTTGTCTTATACTTCAAAGTTTATGAAAATTTTGTTAACATTTTTCCTGTTTCGGTTTTTTTCGTTTTTTTTTTCGAGACAAGTTTTCGAATTCTTTTTTTTTTTTCGTTTTTTTTTTTCGAGACAAGTTTTCGACATTTTAGGATTTTACGAGTGTAATTCTAATGGCAAAAAGTGTAATTTTAAGGAATATTTTCGAGAATTTAGCATTTTACAAGTTTAACTTCAATCTTTCCCGAGTGATTTTAACGAATAATATTTTGAATTTTTGTCATTTTATCACAAGTTATTGTAATTTAGCATTTTACGAGTGTTATTTTAATGACAAAAAGTGTTATTTTAGTCCAGGTAAGTGTAATTTCAGTCCAATGAGATTGTTATTTTTAGTCAAGGAGAATGTAATTTTAGTCCAGAAAAGTGTAATTTTAGTCCGTAAAAATATAATTTCAAATTAATCGAGAATATAATTTTAGTCCATTGAGAGTGTAACATTAGTCCAATGAGAATATGAGAATATGACCAAGTCCATGGAGACTGTAACATTAGTCCAATAGAGGTAAGTGTAATTCTAACCGAAAAAAGTGTAATTCTAACAACAAAAAGTGTAATTTTAGCCGAAAAAAGTGTTATTCTAGCAAAAAAAAAGTGTAATTTTAACAGAAAAAAGTGTAATTCTAACAACAAAAAGTGTAATTTTAGCCGAAAAAAGTGTTATTCTAGCAAAAAAAAGGTATAATTTTAACAGAAAAAAGTGTAATTTTAACAACAAAAAGTGTAATTTTAGCCGAAAAAAGTGTTATTCTAGCAAAAAAAATGTATAATTTTAACAGATAAAAGTGTAATTTTAATGGAGAAAAGTGTGATTTTAACAGAAAAAGGTATAATTCTAACAACAACAAAAAATGTAATTTTAGCAGAAAAAGTGTAATTTTAGTCGAAAAAAGTGTTATTCTAGCAGAAAAAAGTGTTATTCTAGCCGAAAAAAGTGTTATTCTAGCAAAAGAGAGTGTAATTTTAATAAAAAAAAGTGTAATTTTAATGGAAAAAGTGTAATACCTTAAAAATAAGACTATATTTTAAATATATCTAAGATTAAAATCAACAAATAATCTTAGATCTATTTTGTACATCTAAAACTAAAATAAAAATATCTCACAAAATAAAAATAAGAACTAGTGTAATTCTAACAGAAAAAAGTGTAATTCTAACAACAAAAAGTGTAATTTTAGCCGAAAAAAGAGTAATTTTAGTAGAAAAAAGAGATTGTTAACCCCTAAACCCTAAAAAAACAATTACAAACACCCAAATATTTGGGAAACAAGAAAAACAACAACAACAAAATCTGAAGAAAGCAAAGGAAAAAAAATCGAAATCTGATAAGTAATAAAAACAAAAAAAACAAAACATAAAACAAAGACTAAAGATAAAACACAAAACAAAGACAATGCATTCAGCTAGTCAAAGAAGAAAGTATCAGTCATCAGCAATTACCGAGGTCAAACAAACCACAATTCACAGGGATTAGTAGAACACGGTTTGGACTTTTGGTCAACTAGGCTACTTTTGTCAGTAGTATGAGTCTCAGCTTACGCATTTAAGTAAAACACAGGTTCACATTTAAGTTGGAAAGAAAACAATCAACAATCAACTAATTTAGTGACGTTTTTTGAACATCCATGCCAATTAATTGATTAAGGTGAAGTTGTATTTGAATATCATAGACTGAAATGACAAGAAGAAATCGAACGAGGGTGAAGTGCGGTGTGGTGGTCATGTTGAGGGGCCGCCGCCGTCGGGAAGATTGTTGGTGAGGCGCGTGGTGGAGGAGGGAGGACGGCATGTCGTGTGTGGCGGTAGTGGGGGCAGGAGGTGTGGATGGCGGCAGATCTGGGTGAGGGGGAGAGATGAAGAGGGACGAGTTAGTGGGGTGAGGTGGCAGCGGTGGCCGACGTGGGTGGTGGATAAGAGTGGTTAGAAGGCGGGTGGTGGTGTGTGGCGTTATTTGCGACGGGAGTGGAGTAGGTGTGGGGTAGGTTCGGTGGTGGTGGTGGGTGTGGGTATGCGGTGGTGGTGGTGGTGGTGGTGGTGGTGGTGGTGGGTTATTGGCGGCGGGAAGGGAAAACGGGGGGAAATTTTTTGATTTTTTGGTTTTTGAATTTTTTTGGTTTTTGAGAGATGAGAGGTTTTTGAGATAAAATATGAGGGAATTGTGTAGATGAGAGATAAGTTAGGTGGGAGGAAAATGTATATATATTGAATTAGTGATTAATTAGAATTAATTAGTATGGGTAGTGAGAGAGTGGTTTAATTAGCTTTAATCTCCTTTTTTCTTGTGTAAATCTCAGCCATCCTTTTCCCTCATCCAAGGGCTCTAAGGAGAACTTATGGACTCAAAGATCAAGTGAGTCCATGTCTTACATTTGAGTCCATAAGTTCTCCTTAGAGCCCTTGGATGAGGAAAAAGGATGGCTGAGATTTACACAAGAAAAAAGGGAATTAAAGCTAATTAAACCACTCTCTCACTACCCATACTAATTAATTCTAATTAATCACTAATTCAATATATATACATTTTCCTCCCACCTACTTATCTCTCATCCACACAATTTCCCTCATATTTTATCTCAAAAACCTCTCATCTCTCAAAATCCAAAAAAATTCAAAAACAAAAAAATCAAAAATTTTCCCCTCTTTTCTCTCCAACCCAACCCACCGGCTACCACCACCACCCACGACACCCCCACAACACCCACCGTACCATCCGACATCGCCTCCACCGCACCTCACTGCCGCCATCGGCCTACCACGACCGCACACAGCCAATCCGCTCCCCACCACCAACCACGACTTCCTCTCCTCCCCTTGCCTCACCGCCACCACTTACGCGCGCCACCACTGCCTCCCTCCTTCACGCCCCATTTCCCTCCACCAACGCAACCAACCTACCATCCTCGTCTCCACCACCATCGGCCCACCACGCTACACCACACCCGAGGATCCCCACGACCACCACCATCCACCCCCACGACTTCACGACATCACCTCACCATCAGCCGCCTCCTTTCCGATGGTCCTTCCTACTCCACCACGACCTTCCACCGCCCTCCCCTTCTCTTTTTTCCAGATCTGCCGCCGTCTTCTTTTTTTTCTTTTTTTTTCTTCTTTTTTCTTCTTTCTTCAATCTCACGTGAATATGGGTTTGCTGTTTTGCAGTTTGTTTTATTTTTGTTTTGTTTTTTAGTTGTAGATGTGGGTGGGTTGTTGTTTTGTTTTTTTTCTTCTTTCTTCAATCTCACGCCCCATTTGTTTTTTTTTTCTTTTTTTTTCTTGTGACTTTTTCTTTGCTTTTTTCTTTTTCAGATCTACTTTTTAGAGGTGGGGTTCTTTTCTTTGCTTTTGTGTTTGTTTATGGGTGTGGACGTGTGGTTGCGTTTTCTCTGTTTTTTTTTTTTTTGAAATCTCTTATCTATTTTTGTAAAATAGGATGGTTGTGGTTATTGTTGTAAAATATGATCCTAATATCATTTTTTTAAAGACGAGATGAGGGAGGAGGAATTATATCATTTCTTTGGTATATCTTCAACAAATGAAGATAAATACTAAAATCTGAGTATATTGGTGTTAAAATTACAATTTTCTGTTAAAATTACAATTTTCTCCATTAAAATTACACTTTTTTTTGTTAGAATTACACTTTTTTCTGCTAGAATAACACTTTTTTCGGCTAAAATTACATTTTTTGTTGTTAGAATTACACTTTTTTCTGTTAAAATTATACTTTTTTCTGCTAGAATAACACTTTTTTCGGCTAAAATTACACTTTTTGTTGTTAGAATTACACTTTTTTCTGTTAGAATTACACTTTTTTTTGTTAAAATTTCACTTTTCTTCATTAAAATTATACTTTTTTCTGTTAAAATTATACTTTTTTCTGCTAGAATGACACTTTTTCGGCTAAAATTACACTTTTTGTTGTTAGAATTACACTTTTTTATGTTAGAATTACACTTTTTTCTGTTAAAATTACACTTTTTGTTGTTAGAATTACACTATTTTCTGTAAGAATTACACTCTTTTTTGTTAAAATTACACTTTTCTCCGCTAAAATTACACTTTTTTCTGTTAAAATTATACTTTTTTCTGCTAGAATAACACTTTTTTCGGCTAAAATTACACTTTTTCTGCTAGAATTACACTTACTACTATTGGACTAATGTTACACTCTCCATGGACTTGGTCATATTCTCATATTCTCATTGGACTAATGTTACACTTTCAATTGACTAAAATTACATTCTCAGTGGACTGAAATTACACTTTTCTAGACTAAAATTACACTTTTCTGGACTAAAATAACACTCTCATTGGACTGAAATTACATTTGCATGGACTAAAAAAATACTTTCCCGGACTAAAATAACACTCTCATTGGACTGAAGTTACACTTTCCTTGACTAAAATAACACTTTTTGTCGTTAAAATAACACTCGAAAAATGCTAAAATTACAATAAGTTGTGATAAAATTACAAAAAAATTAAATATTATTCGTCAAAATCAGTAAAAAAAAGACTGAAGTTAAACTCGTAAGATGCAAAATTCCCGTAAACATTCCTTAAAATTACAAATTTCAAAATAATATCCGTCAAAACCGCTTCGTAGATTAAAGTTACACTTTTTGCTGTTAGAATTACACTCGTAAAATCCTAAAATGTCGAAAACTTGTCTTAAAAAAAACGGAAAAAAAACTGAAACTGGAAAAGTGTTAACAAAATTTTCATAAACTTTGAAGTATAAGATAAATTGTGGTGTTAATTGTGTATGATAATGAATTAGTAAATGTATTATTAAAACTAGAGAGAGAAGTGAATTAGTTAGTGTTAAGTGTGTTTCTTACTTTCAATCTCAAGCATCCACCAAGCATGATCTAAGGGATATGGGAGGGACTTATGGACTCAAAAGATATGAAGGACTTAGGAGAACTTGACACTATATATATATATATATATATATATATATATATATGTCATTATCAAAACATAACATATAATTATATGGTCTAACAATTTTTTTCATTAAGGAAACATTAATTGAATTAGGTAGTATGTCAATACTTTGTTTCTTAATTTTATTGCAAATGTCAATGTCAAACAAGGTGATTCGGTTTATGGAAGAAGTTATAGGTTTATCGTCAAAAGATGACTCGACCCAAAAACCCGCCGAAACCCACCCGAAAATAACCCGACGGAACCCGCTTGAAAATAACTTGAACCCAAAAATGACACGAGCTGATAATTACCCCTACATTTAGGGCCAATACCTGAACCGACCCGTAAATTGGAAAAATTATTGAAATGTATTTAAAACAAAAGAAGCAATATAAAATGATTAAAATAATCTAAAATTACAAAGTTTTGAAATAAAGTATGCATATATTTGTTTTAAAGCACTCTTTTGCCACGTGATTAACAATCTTAGAACTCGTTCAAAGTATGAAACACCAAAAAATGTGGCGAAGATACGAAGTTTCCTTGGTTTAGCCGGGTTTTATCGGAGATTTGTCAAGGATTGCTCCAAGATAGCTAGACCTTTGACTTCCTTAATGAGGAAAGAAAACCAATTAAAGTGGGACGGGAGTTGCGAGAGGACATTTGTGGACATGGGCCACCCGCACGCCAATCTGTGGACATGCGGTCAAGCGAGAAGCCACGTTCGGGGACGTATAAATGTTCTCGACCAGATCGCATTAGATCGGTTGATTTCTTCTCTGTGAAGGTCTCGGAACGATTCAGAGATGTCTCACTTATATTATAGTTATATTAATCCTTTCTTTATAAACTTCCAAAATAGTTAAATTAATGTATGAGACATCGGTGTAAACATGTCTCACTTTTAAGCACTTTAAAAGTTCACAAAGAACCTTTAGTGTGCTCTGGATTTGCCCACTTCAACTCTTCTACATTGATTATCGAAGAAATATACTTTTTCCTTTACTATAGAGTATTTGTGTACTATGTCATACATATACTAAAATAATAATAACTATATAACTTGAAAGATTGTTTACATATTTTTTTTATACATTTTCATGCAATTTACACGGGTTATTAGCTAGTATCAGCATATACGAATAACTCATAATATGTTGACGAGCTTAATTTAACGTAGTTTTACATCGAGATATGTTAATTTCTTGATGTTTAACATATAACTTCAATTGGTTAAGTGTAATAAATGATACTGCACTACAATCTTAAGCCGAATAAAGAAAGTTATTTTCGTTCTCTATAAAATAGAAGAGCAAATCCATCACTTGATTAAGTCAACATAGTTAAAATATATGAATACACTTGTGCAAGTGACCAGTTGCATGTTTTAGTTATTAAAAAAAGTGTTGAATAAGCTAATAAGTGACACCACATATACCGGTACAACTACAATAACCTTCTAGGCAACGTCCAAAACATCTTCTTGCGGGGTTACAATACTGAGCCGAATAATCAGTACAATCATTATTTTGTCTACAAGGTTTAATAGTTATTATAACGTTCTTATTGAGATTTTCCTTTTTTCGAAAAACATTCAATGAACTGGAATCCACTTCATTGGAAAAAACTGATAAGCCTGCAATAATACAATTATTGATTAGAAACAGATATATTTTTTTTCAAGTTTAAATATTTTATTTTTAAATCAAAAAATAATTTTATACAATCTAACACTTGCGTAAGACTTTTATTTTTTCAATAAGTTAACCGATAACACAAAGCATAATTGTGCTCTAATTTATTTGGATCACAACATATTTCTGAATTATAAAAAAGCTAGTAGAAAAAAAGTTAATAATTGTCAAACGAATAAAAATCACGATATTATTTTTCAGAAATTATGTGTTATTTATATAAAAGACAAAATGTTATCAAGAAAATTTTGACAAAGAATTTTTTTTTTTACAATTTGTTTTTCCAAATACCAATGACGGCGTAAAATACATCAATTAGAATGTCTAAGAGCAATGAATATGATGTTTTGTACATTAAATATTTGAAGTTGCTAATAAAGATAATGTAAAAAAATTTAAAATGTAACTTACTTGATGTAATTATTAGAGCAAGGAATAAGGTTGACTTCAAAGAAATTAGAAATTCCATTTTTTCAAATGTACTATCTTTTGATTTGTTATTGTAATTTGTTCTTATGAGTTGTAATGTACACATGTTTATGGTATTTATATAGCATAACCCAAATATATGGTGCCATATCCAATCATGAAAATTAGTTATTAGCTTGGATATAGAAAATTGCTTAGTAATCTGACCAATACGGATATATTTATAGAAAAATTAATGTGAGATTTTATTGATTTCTTTCAAATTTTAGTAATTTTAGTGTCACAAAGATTATATTACCTAAGATAAACGATTCGTGTGTTAGGTTTCTTTTTTATTATAATCGTTTTGTAAAAAATTCAGATGCTATTATGCGTTTTCGATGATTTATTTTTAATCAATTATATAATAATGATGTTAAGTATCTTAGGATGAAATATAAAATTTTTTATTTTTTATGGTAATAAACAAGAGGATTAATGTCTAATAATGAATTAAATATTAAATTTTATTTGTGGTGATAATCTAATACCATATATAAACCGAAAATTAGGAATTTCAGCGAATTTTAGGAATGAAGAATTTCAGTGAATAAACCTAGATTGTGCTCTTCTTTATCTTACAAGGTGATAGATTGAGTCTTTTATGATTTTTGGTTAAAAGTATTCTGATTTTGCTAACGATTACATGTTAATTTTTTCAGATGGTAATAATTTCATTATTTTCTGATTCTATAGGTAAGAACTCTTCTTCTAAATACATTTTTTATATTAAGGAAACATTAATTGACTTAGGTAGTATGTCAATACTTTGTGTCTTAATTTTATTGCATATGTCAATGTTGAACAAGTTGATTCATTTTAAGGAAGAAGTAATAGGTGTATCGTCAAAAGATGATTCGACCCAAACCGGCCGAAACCCGCTCGGAAATAACCTGACGGAACCCGCCCGAAAATAACTTGAATCCGAAAATGACACGAGCTGATAATTACCCGCACATTTAGGGCCAATACCCGAACCGACCCGTAAATTGGAAAATTTATTGAAATGTATTTAAAACAAAAGAAGCAATATAAAATGATTAAAATAATCTAAACTTATAAAATTTTGAAATAAAGTATGCATATATTTGTTTTAAGCCTTCTTTTGCCACATGATTTGTAATACTATGTTTTTCTAAGTCTGTTACTCGGCCGAATATGGCTTACTCAGCTGAATAATGCGTCGTGTGTTTCTGGTTAGGCTACTATCCAGGAATACTCGGCCGAGTATGGGAATACTCGACCGAGTAAGAGATACTCGGCCGAGTATATTCTATACTCGACCGAGTATCCGGTCTGACGGGATTTATTTCCGCGGTTTGATTGATTAGAGTTATAAACCGGGATTTACAGTTTCACTTTTTAATTTTTACAAAACCGAAAACCTTCAAACGTAACATTAATCACCTCTAATCTCTCTCAAAATCGTGGATTATTCGTGCGTCGTTGTTCATTCCTCTCTTGCGTCGTTTGCGTTGGTAAGCCACTAGTCCTATAAGTTTTGCTTGTTGTCTTTTAGGGTTTACCCTAGTTTTGTAATTTGGAGAAAAGGGGATGTTTGCATGATTGTGATTCGATTTTATGATTATTGTTAAATGGAGATTTCGTAGAAGAGTCGTTCTAGCTTACTTGATTAACTCGTATCAGATTTGTGCTATGGTAGGGTTTCCCTACTCAGTTAATTGTATAATTGATTTAACATGTGCGTTCTAATTTAAATGATATGAATAATATTGTTCGTTGATCAGTGTGGTTGATTGGATTGTGGAGTATTGGAGTTGAGACGGATTGATGATATTTGCAAGGTGCATCCTCACTTGAGTGGAGTCACTTCCAGGAGTGGCTTCAAGCCATTGATTCGCCCTTTGTGGAACCCGCCAAGAGAGGGGATGTGCACATTAAGAAACATGGGTTATCACTTATGTGATGAGCGAGGCTTAGGTGGGCAAGGCTGCGGTCCCCCACTGGCAATGAGGATTATCTGTTGCGGAATTAATCTGGCAGTAATTAGTTACGATATGAGATTGGGAGTTGGAGATTGATTCAACTGTTTTATCTTTGTTGTATTTCGTCTTATTTTGATTATGCAGTGAACTGACCCCGTTGTTGTTTTGTAAATATGTGGTGATCCATTCGGGGATGGTGAGCAGATTGTGACAGGTGATGATTGTATTTAGCTACAGGGACGAGATGGGGAGTCATCACTTCGAGTCTAGCTTCCGATGTTACGAGTTTAGCTATTTTGTTTCAATTGTTTTGAGATTAGTAAACACTTATTTTGGTTGGGTTTTGGAACAATGTAATCGTTAATTCTTATATACTTTAATAAATGTTTTGGGATGGTTACTTTTGATCTACTAGCCTCGGGAAAACCGAGATGGTAACAGTCTCTAATGCTAGGGTGGTCCTGGTAAGGCACCTTGGTATGTGGATGTGTTACAAAGTAGTATAAGAGACAGGTTTCTGGAACCTGAAACCAATGAACCTAATGAACTTAGGGAATAAATAAAATGAACCTGGGAAGAGTTGTTTGGAGCTACCACAAAGACTTAGGAGACGTCCCAAAGTCGCATTGAGACCCTTATAATTTCGAGCCGATCAACATGGGTTTGTCTTGGGAATCGTGATGTGTTTGGAGTAATTTGTGTGGTACTTGTAATTGTGGTTTTATGAAGTTGTTGGAAGGAATGAGAATGTGAATTGCATAGTTGGACATGATAGACTTTGAGCATGATATATGATTTATTTACCTGCCTTTTGGCAGGGTAGTAATGTGTTAAGTATTGAAATGAATGTTTAAGTATGTTATCATAAGTATATAGCTCGTTTTGGCATAACTCAACCGAGCAGTACGGGAACTCGAGCGAGTAGGAGATACACGGCCGAGTAACCAAGCACTCGACCGAGTATTCGTGGGTGTATATGTAGCAGTAGCTACTTGTTGTGATCACTCGGTCGAGTAATAGGCATACTCGACCCAGTGAGGCATACTCGACCGAGTGACGATCATACTCGACTGAATATGTTTTCTGTGTTTTTGAGGTTAGCTACTGGAGTGGAATACTCAGCCGAGTAGTAGCATTACTCGACCGAGTATTCACCGTACTCGACCGAGTACTTCTTTGGCGGAGGGTTTTGTTTATTTTGAGCCGTAGGCTATGTGCTTACGTTTCCTTGCTTATATCAACTCAAAATACCGCCAAACAAGCCAGTAGCATACATCCAAGCCACTGAGATGACTGTGGATGAGGTCGCCCGTATGATTGAGCAGCAATATGCGCCCATGGAGGCACTCAAAAACGTGGGTAAGGGAGGTGAGAAACTGGTGGATGCATCTCATCTAAGCACCATTATTACTCACTTCCACCCCTCTGCTTATGAGGGCACTGGTTAGCCAAAGCTGCTTGATAACTGGCACCGCGAGATGGAGAGTCTTCTTGAAGTCGTGAAGTGTCCGACGAGATGGCGGTAGAACAAGCAGTTTACTACCTAAGAGGTGAGGCTGGGTTTTGGTAGCAAAATGTTAAAGAATATGCCAGAGCATACTACAAGGACCAGGGATACGATGTTATACCTTAGGCAGGCTTCAAGAGCGCTATGAGGGAGCATTTTGTGCCGGAGCACATCCGTCACATGCCGAGGGCTGAGTTTGATTCACCATGACTAATGAGATTACTGTCACGGAGTACTATCACCGGTTCCTAGAGTTGTCACATTACGCTGAGGATATGCAGCAGGGTCAGCGAGATTTAGCTCTCCATTTTGAAAAGGGATTGACACCTAATATCATGGAAAGGCTACCATCTTGGGTAACTTACTGATCTGGAAGAGGTATATGCACGAGCTGGTCATGTTGAGAGGTTGGTGGACTTGGCCAAGGAGGCTAAGGAAAGGAATGTTGAGAAGAGAAAGACGGAGAGTGAGAGTGTCAACCAGTCGGGCCACAAGAGGGGCAATCTTGGTCAGTCCAGGGCTTTTTCTAGAGGGTCCGGGTACTCAAGTGGATCTCGAGCTTAGGGAAGAGGTGGCGGTTGGAGTATTAGTGATAACTCCAACCTTACATGCTTCAACTGTGGTTGAATGGGTGTAATACTACGGTTTTCTATGTCTCTGGGTACTCTATCGAGTGGGGCTTACTCATCATCCTCGTTCAAATTTGTTATCAATTAAGGAGATTCGTTGTCGCTTTCGCTTCATCTTAGTATTTCTCTTCAATTTCACTATAGGTAAGTACTAATTTTGTTTTTCTAGATCTCATTTGTGCGTTTTCATTATCGTTCTTATTTATTATCCGATTCATTTTCGTTGTATTTTCGTCTGTACTTATGTATCATATTTAGTCCGTCTAACTGTTTGAGACTTCATAAAGTAAGAAGCTCACATTGTACAACAATCAGGATGTCTCAAGCATCAAACTGTCGAACTTTGTCTGTTGGTGTTAGTTATGGTATTGCTTTGACCGAGTTGTTGTATTATTCAAACTCAGTTATTGTATTTTGTAGTTATTTCTTGTTTATTGTGTTAATCTATAAGTAACAGTTATTTTATTTCTTTAACCGAGTTATTGTATTTTTCTAATTCACTTATTGTATTTTCTAGTTATTTCTTGTTTGCTATATATGTTAGAATATATTATGTTAATAATAGTTATCTTATTGCTTTAACCGAGTTATTCTATTATTCAAACTTAGTTATTGTATTGTTTTAACGTACTTATTTCAAATTAGAGTTGTTGTAACATGATTCCTTCTAATATAATCTGTTTAAGTTGGTTATAGTAATATTACATATCAATTATTGTATTGGTTTTACTTAATTATTTTAATTTGGAGTTATTGTTGTGGTCTGGATATAATTTGCTTATAGTTGCATAATTATTTATAACTTACCCTTTTTTTTTGCTTTTAGATTTTTCAAAGAGCTTTTGTTTTTTGCGGATTCAGCCCTCATCAATAGCCAAAACATGGTTCTCGCGAGAAGAAATACAAAGTGAAAATGGTGAAAACAACAAGACGCGATTTTTGTTGAAAGAAATACTTTTAGACGTAGTATCGGAGATAAATATATGTAATATTTGTGATGTTACAACTGTTAGATGTATTATTTTAAACGCTTAGATGTAATGATAATGATGCTTAGATATAATTTGTTGGAGACGTTTAAATGTAATGTGTTGGAATGTTATATAATGAAAGTAAGTGTTTTTTTAACCTTATTATATATTATTATTTCATTTTTCTGATTTTGGTATTGCATTAACCAATTTAAATTATTGATTGAATAAAAATAACTAGTTATTCAATTAAACAACATGAAAACAAACACAAGATAGAAATTTGATTATATTTGAGTTTCATCTCAATACAATAACACGATTTATTCATTACAATAAACGAGTTTATGCATTACAATAATTACAAACACCAAAGTTTTACATTACAATAACTGAGTTTCTACATTACAATAATTGAGTTTCTACATTGGAATAACTACAAATATCAGAGTTTCTACATTACAATAACTGAGTTTCTCTACATTCGAAAAACTAACTTAATCATTTAAACAAGATGAAAGTAACAAAAAATGACCAAATATATACATCAATTTTTCCATTGAACGTCATATTAGGGGCATCTTACATGACATTTCTCTTATTTCATCTGTTTTTCATTGTTTGTGTTTTAGCTATGTTCGCAGGGACTGTAACTACAGAGCTCATGCCTTGGCAAAACAGGCTATGAGCTCACACTAGGAACCTTTCTTTCTAGCTGCCAAAAAAAAAAAAAAAAAAAAAATCCATTGAACGTCAATTGTCCGCGTATATCGTGACTCAACCTGCAAATCGCCGAAAAGCAAAATATAACTTAACAGGACACTCAAGAAGTAAGTGGATTGTAAAATAAATGGATTGTAAAATAACTATAACTCACGAGTGAATAAGTGAATCACATATAGAATAACTGACTTTATTCATTACAATAACAGAGTTTTCGCATTACAATAATTACAAATATCAGATATTCTACATTACAATACCTGAGTTTCTACATTACAACAACTGGGTTTCTACATTACAATAACTGAGTTTCTGCATTTGAATAACTGTTAAATAACCACGTTTTTTCATTATAATAACTAAGTTTCTACATACAACTAGACATTTAACAAACAGATGGTGTACTAATCTAGATTACCAACAAATTTTTGGGATTATGATAATCAATTATCAATCAAATGTCAATGGTATGATAAACAAGCATACTAACAGAGTAGCAATTGAAATAAATCGCAAAATAACATATATTGACTTATATAATCTACTTTTTCCTTCGTTTTGTCGATTAGAACTAGGGTTTCTGCAAAATTTGGGCAAAAACTGACGATTGATGCGTGTATCAATCAAATTGAACGAAGATAATGAATTAAATTTATATTTTCGACTTGAATTATTCCAGTTTTTGTGAAAATTTGATTGGATTATGCCATGAATTTGAAGACATTAGGAAAAAAGAGGGGAAGAATGAAGAAAAACATGGAAAAAAAAAGTTTACAAGATAACGTAGGATGATGAGAGGAAGAAAGAGAGAGAAAAAATAAGTGTGTGTGTGTGTGTATTTTTTTTTTGTCTAATCTCAGCCCTTCATCTTGTTAGATCCAATGGTATAAAAATGCGAGTGTAACTCACGAAAAGTGGCAAACTCACCGGATCTTGCATATATATATATATATATATATATATATATATATATATATATATATATATATATATATATATATATATATATATATATATATATATATATATATATATATATATGTATACTTGTTATTATCAAAACATAACATATAATTATATGGTCCAACAATTTTTTTCATTAAGGAAACATTAATTGAATTAGGTAGTATGTCAATACTTTGTTTCTTAATTTTATTGCAAATGTCAATGTTGAACAAGGTGATTCAGTTTATGGAAGAAGTTATAGGTTAATCGTCAAAAGATGGCTCGACCCAAAAACCCGCCGAAACCCGCCCGAAAATAACCCGACGGAACCTACTTGAAAATAACTTGAACCCAAAAATGACACGAGCTGATAATTACCCGCACATTTAGGGCCAATACCTGAACTGACCCGTAAATTGGAAAAATTATTGAAATGTATTTAAAACAAAAGAAGCAATATAAAATGATTAAAATAATCTAAACTTACAAAATTTTGAAATAAAGTATGCATATATTTGTTTTAAAGCACTCTTTTGCCACGTGATTAATTAGCTTAAAACCCGTTCAAAGTATGAAACACCAAAAAAACGTGGCGGAGATACGAAGTTTCCTTGGTTTAGCCGGGTATTCTCGGAGATTT
This sequence comes from Silene latifolia, assembly GCF_048544455.1. Classification (NCBI taxonomy): domain Eukaryota; kingdom Viridiplantae; phylum Streptophyta; class Magnoliopsida; order Caryophyllales; family Caryophyllaceae; genus Silene; species Silene latifolia. Next base: position 60,425 of record NW_027413129.1, on the reverse strand, counting down.
GTCAAGGATTGCTCCAAGATAGCTAGACCTTTGACTTCCTTAGTGGGGAAAGAAAACCAATTAAAGTGGGACGGGAGTTGCGAGAGGACATTTGTGGACATGGGCCACCCGCACGCCAATCTGTGGACATGCGGCCGTCGAGAAGCCGCGATTCGGGACGTATAAATGTTCTCGACCGATCGCATTAGATCGCCGATTTCTTCTCGATGAAGGTCTCGAACGATTCGATATGTCTCACTTATATTATAGTTATATTAATCCTTTCTTTATAAACTTCCAAAATAGTTAAATTTATGTATGAGACATTGGTGTAAACATGTCTCACTTTTAAGCACTTTAAAAGTTCACAAAGAACCTTTAGTGTGCTCGGCATTTGCCCACTACAACTCTTCTACATTGATTATCGAAGAAATATACTCTTTCCTTTACTATAGAGTATTTGTATACTATGTCATACATATACTAAAATAATAATAACTATATAACTTGAAAGATTGTTTACATATTTTTTTATACATTTTCATGCAATTTGCAGGGCAATTAGCTAGTATCAAAGATATACGAATAAATAATAATATGTTGACGAGCTTAATTTAACGTAGATTTACATTGAGATATGTTAATTTCTTGATGTTTAACATATAACTTCAATTGGTTAAGTGTAATAAATGATACTACACTACAATCTTGAGCCGAATATGTACCAAAAAAAAAAAACAATCTTGAGCCGAATAAAGAAAGTTATTTTGGTTCTCTATAAAATAGAAGAGCAAATCCATCACTTGATTATGTCAACATAGCTAAAATATATGAATACACTTGCGCATGTGACCAGTTGCATATTTTAGTTATTAAAAAAAGTGTCGAATAAGCTAATAAGTGACACCACATATACCGGTACAACTACAATAACCTTCTAGGCAACGTCCAAAACATCTTCTTGCGGGGTTACAATACTGAGCCGAATAATCAGTACAATCATTATTTTGTCTACAAGGTTTAATAGTTACTATAACGTTCTTATTGATATTTTCCTTTTTTCGAAAAATATTAAACGAACTGGAATCCACTTCATTGGAAAAAACTGGTAAGCCTGCAATAATACAATTATTATTTAGAAACAGATATTTTTTTTTTCAAGTTTAAATATTTTATTTTTAAATCAAAAAATAATTGTATACAATCTAACACTCGCGTAAGACTATTTATTTTTTCAATAAGTTAACCGATGACACGAAGCATGATTGTACTCTAATATATTTGGATCACAAAACATTTATGAATTATGAAAAAGCTAGTAGAAAAAAGTTACTAATTGTCAAACGAATAAAAATCAAGATATTATTTTTCAGAAATTATGTGTTATTTATATAAAACACAAAATGTTATCAAGAAAATTTTGACAAATAATGTTTTTTTTTTTACAATTTGTTTTTTCAAATACCAATGACGATGTAGAATACATCAATTAGAAAGTCTAATAGCAATGAATATGATGTTTTGTATATTAAATATTTGAAGTTACTAATAAAGATAATGCAAAAAAAACTGAAAATGTAACTCACTTGATGTAAGTATTAGAGCAAGGAATAAGGTTGACTTCAAAAAAATTAGAAACTCCATTTTTTTCAAATGTACTATCTTTTTATTTGTTATTGTAATTTGTTCTTATGAGTTGTAATTTACACATGTGTATGGTATTTATATAGCATAACCCAAATATATGGTACCATATCCATTCATTCAAAGTAGTTATTAGCTTGGATATAGAAAATTACTTAGTAATATGACCAATATAGATATATTTATAGAAAAATTAATGTGAGGTTTTATTGATTTCTTTCAAATTTTAGTAATTTTAGTGTCACAATTATTATATTACCTATGATAAAAGATACGTGTGTTAGGTTTCTTTTTTATCATAATCGTTTTGTAAAAAAATCGGATGCTATTATGCGTTTTTGATGATTTATTTTTAATCAATTATATAAAAAAATGTTAAGTATCTTAGGATGAAATATAAAAAATTTTATTTTTTATGGTAATAAACAAGAGGATTAATGTCTAATAATGAATTAAATATTAAATTTTATTTGTGGTGATAATCTAATACCATATATAAACCGAAAATTAGGAATTTCAGCGAATTTTAGGAATGAAGAATTTCTGCGAATAAACCTAGATTGTGCTCTTCTTTATCTTACAAGGTGATAGATTGAGTCTTTTATGATTTTTGGCTAAAAGTATTCTGATTTTGCTAACGATTAAATGTTAATTTTTTCAGATGGTAACAATTTCATTATTTTCTGATTCTATAGGTAAGAACTCTTCTTCTAAATACATTTTTTATATTAAGGAAACATTAATTGACTTAGGTAGTATGTCAATACTTTGTGTCTTAATTTTATTGCATATGTCAATGTTGAACAAGTTGATTCATTTTAAGGAAGAAGTAATAGGTGTATCGTCAAAAGATGATTCGACCCAAAAACCTAAAACCCGCTCGAAATAACCTGGCGGAACCCGCCCGAAAATAACTTGAACCCGAAAATGACACGAGCTGATAATTACCCGCACATTTAGGGCCAATACCCGAACCGACCCGTAAATTGGAAAATTTATTGAAATGTATTTAAAACAAAAGAAGCAATATAAAATGATTAAAATAATCTAAATTTACAAAATTTTGAAATAAAGTATGCATATATTTGTTTTAAGCCTTCTTTTGCCACATGATTTGTAATACTATGTTTTTCTAAGTCTCATTATTCTACTAATATGGCTTACTCAAATTTGAATAATGCGTCGTGTGTTTCTGGTTAGGCTACTATCCAGGAATACTCGGCCGAGTATGGGAATACTCGACCGAGTAAGAGATACTCGGCCGAGTATATTCTATACTCGACCGAGTATCCGGTCTGATGGGATTTATTTCCGCGGTTTGATTGATTAGAGTTATAAACCGGGATTTACGCTTTCACTTTTTAATTTTTACAAAACCGAAAACCTTCAAACGTAACTCTAATCACCTCTAATCTCTCTCAAAATCGTGGATTATTCGTGGCCGTTGTTCATTCCTCTCTTGCGTCGTTTGCGTTGGTAAGCCACTAGTCCTATAAGTTTTGCTTGTTGTCTTTTAGGGTTTACCCTAGTTTTGTAATTTGGAGAAAAGGGGATGTTTGCATGATTGTGATTCGATTTTATGATTATTGTTAAATGGAGATTTCGTAGAAGAGTCGTTCTAGCTTACTTGATTAACTCGTATCGATTTGTGCTATGGTAGGGTTTCCCTACTCAGTTAATTGTATAATTGATTTAACATGTGCGTTCTAATTTAAATGATATGAATAATATTGTTCGTTGATCAGTGTGGTTGATTGGATTGTGGAGTATTGGAGTTGAGACGGATTGATGATATTTGCTAGGTGCATCCTCACTTGAGTGGAGTCACTTCCAGGAGTGGCTTCAAGCCATTGATTCGCCCTTTGTGGAACCCGCCAAGAGAGGGGATGTGCACATTAAGAAACATGGGTTATCACTTATGTGATGAGCGAGGCTTAGGTGGGCAAGGCTGCGGTCCCCCACTGGCAATGAGGATTATCTGTTGCGGAATTAATCTGGCAGTAATCAGTTACGATATGAGATTGGGAGTTGGAGATTGATTCAACTGTTTTATCTTTGTTGTATTTCGTCTTATTTTGATTATGCAGTGAACTGACCCCGTTGTTGTTTTGTAAATATGTGGTGATCCATTCGGGGATGGTGAGCAGATTGTGACAGGTGATGATTGTATTTAGCTACAGGGACGAGATGGGGAGTCATCACTTCGAGTCTAGCTTCCGATGTTACAAGTTTAGCTATTTTGTTTCAATTGTTTTGAGATTAGTAAACATTTATTTTGGTTGGTTTTGGAACAATGTAATCGTTAATTCTTATATACTTTAATAAATGTTTTGGGATGGTTACTTTTGATCTACTAGCCTCGGGAAAACCGAGATGGTAATAGTCTCTAATGCTAGGGTGGTCCTGGTAAGGCACCTTGGTATGTGGATGTGTTACAAAGTAGTATAAGAGACAGGTTTCTGGAACCTGAAACCAATGAACCTAATGAACTTAGGGAGTAAATAAAATGAACCTGGGAAGAGTTGTTTGGAGCTACCACAAAGACTTAGGAGACGTCCCAAAGTCGCATTGAGACCCTTATAATTTCGAGCCGATCAACATGGGTTTGTCTTGGGAATCGTGATGTGTTTGGAGTAATTTGTGTGGTACTTGTAATTGTGGTTTTATGAAGTTGTTGGAAGGAATGAGAATGTGAATTGCATAGTTGGACATGATAGACTTTGAGCATGATATATGATTTATTTACCTGCCTTTTGGCAGGGTAGTAATGTGTTAAGTATTGAAATGCATGTTTAAGTATGTTATCATAAGTATATAGCTCGTTTTGGCATAACTCGACCGAGCAGTACGGGCACTCGAGCGAGTAGGAGATACACGGCCGAGTAACCAAGCACTCGACCGAGTGTTCGTGGGTGTATACGTAGCAGTAGCTACTGGTGTTGATCACTCGGCCGAGTAATAGGCATACTCGACCCAGTGAGGCATACTCGACCGAGTGACGATCATACTCGACTGAATATGTTTTCTGTGTTTTTGAGGTTAGCTACTGGAGTGGAATACTCAGCCGAGTAGTAGCATTACTCAACCGAGTATTCACCGTACTCGACCGAGTACTTCTTTGGCGGAGGTTTTTGTTTATTTTGAGCCGTAGGCTATGTGCTTACGTTTCCTTGCTTATATCAGCTCAAAATACCGCCAAACAAGCCAGTAGCGTACATCCAAGCCACTGTGATAACTGTGGATGAGGTCGCACATATGATTGAGCAGCAATATGCGCCCATGGAGGCACTCAAAAACGTGGGTAAGGGAGGTGAGAAACTGGTGGATGCATCTCATCTAAGCACCATTATTACTCACTTCCACCCCTCTGCTTATGAGGGCACTGGTTAGCCAAAGCTGCTTGATAACTGGCACCGCGAGATGGAGAGTCTTCTTGAAGTTGTGAAGTGTCCGACGAGATGGCGGTAGAACAAGCAGTTTACTACCTAAGAGGAGAGGCTGGGGTTTGGTAGCAAAATGTTAAAGAATATGCCAGAGCATACTACAAGGACCAGGGATACGATGTTATACCTTAGGCAGGCTTCAAGAGCGCTATAAGGGAGCATTTTGTGCCGGAGCACATCCGTCACATGCCGAGGGCTGAGTTTGATTCACCATGACTAATGAGATTACTGTCACAGAGTACTTGATGAGAAGTGTCGTTGGGGCTCTCAATCAAACACATTTATAATACTCAACATACAACTAGTTAGCGGTAAGTCGAGGTCGATCCATGGGACGGTGTGCTTTGGGTTCTAAGTCTATCTATCTCAATTTATGCTAGTGTCACGATTTGGTTGGGTTTGTAGTTGTGTCTAAACTAATGCAAGCAATATAGTAAAGCAAACAATAAAAGGAAAGATGTAAACAAACGATTAAAAGTGCTAGGATATCATGGGGTCATGGGGGATTTATGGTGTTGATCATACAAACATGTTTACAAGGTTGCAAGCAATTAATGTTGTGGAGGAACCGAGTTGGGTTATATCTTACGGTTCTTAGGAAGAGTTGGGTCCCGGAGCCGAATCGATTAGATTGTACAACACCTACAAGTCGACTTACTTTCCTCCTAATCAACTTCTATGCATGGTCTAACAAGACTCGAGTTGGTTTATATCTTACAAGTCGAGTTGAGTAGATAAGAGATGGTAAAAATGCAAGGATTCATAGGCTTAGCATTTCATCAAACATAACATGTGCATAAAGTTGACATCACAACAAGCAAGCAATTTGATTATGAAAACAAATTAGATTAAGCATGAATCAATCCCATGTTGGTTTCCCTTAATTACCCACTAATCCTAGCTAAGTAACTACTCACTCATCATCATGGGAAACATGTCATTAATGGTGTCAATCATCACAACAAGTATAAACATGATAATAGAATGAAGAAATGAACAATAAAGATTAAAGAGTAAAGTAATTATACCAAAGTTGAGATGATCCAAATAATAAAGCAAAGAATAATAGAAGAAACTTGATTGATTGATGGAAGGTTGTCAATCTCCCAATAATAACCCAATAATCTTCAATTACCCAATAATAAACTTGAATAATAAACTTGAACAATAATTAAGGAGAGATTAATATGTAATTTGTGGAAAGATTAAAGAGTAATCTATTCTAATCTACTCCTAATCTAATCTAAGGAAGGATTTTCTACCCAAAAACAACACCCAAAAAACTCTCTCTTTTGATTATTACAAATGGGGTATTTATAGTGGAAATTAGGGAGGATGCATTAGGGTTAACTAAGGGCTAAACTAGTAATTACACTTTTTAGTTTTGAGCAAGGAGAAGCCGGTATCTCTTGAAGGAAGGGCTTCTTTCTTTGAAGCTTGGAGAAGACGAAATCATCTTTGTGAAGGAATCCGGGCGGATTGGAGTCGGGACGGCCGGATTCTGGTCAAGGAATCCGAGCGGATTCATGGGAATCCGGACGGATTCTAGTGGGGCAATCCGAGCGGATTAGAGAGCAGGACGCTCGGATTGTGTTGTGGAGACGGGCGGATTTAAGACAATCCGCTCGGATTGTTCTTCAGCCGTGGTTCATCTTCTTTTCTTCCCCTTTTTGCTCATTTCCATTTTTATTCTTGCGAGATTGGTCTTTAGTCCTTGCTTCCTCTTCATACTAGTCCATCTATTATCATCAATAAGCTTCCAAATGTGCACGAAAAGACGGGAATTTCCGCCTTATTATCTCCTTTTCTACAAGACATATGAAATGCGATAGAAAAGCAAATAGGAAGGTTTTGACGGATAAAATGGCCATGAAATGTTATAATAGTATGCAAAATAGGCTAAATTAGGGGACTAAATGTGCGCTAATTATGGTCACATCAAATATCCCCAAACCGAACCTTTACTCGTCCCGAGTAAAAAGGTGACAAAAACTAGACCTTTATTTAAACTAACCTACTAATATAACCGATATGAGACAATTAGCGGGTCTCACTCCGCCCCTTCAACTCACAACAAGACAACCATGAGGTAGGATGCCTTCTTGCAAGGCAAGGTGGGGCTTGCCAAAATGGCGATACATCCAATCATTAAGCACACAACAACACATAATGGATGCATCTACAAAAAGAATAGCCACTTTCCTCATCTAAGTGGCGGAAATTATCTACAAGGGAAGCAATTCAAGGGTACACAATCCTTCATAGATGCAATTTGTTCAAACTACTAAGCCTAGAAGGATACCAATAAATCACCTCCAAAATGTGTCAAGCTAGGGTACCTTTGTCCTCAATCGTTAAATGCTTTTGTCAAGAGTAGACTCCCTATGGTGTTAGAAACACTGGAGGATCGCGGAATTCCCCCTCTTGCCTAGACAAGAAGAAGGGTCGTCCCCTCTCTACCATGCACAAAAATGGATACGATGGATAAAGGGATCGATAGATATTTGAGTTTCATTTTGGGAGTTTGCTTTTGTTTTTGTTTTCCCCCCAAATTCTTGTGGCATATAACATTTGAGAACACTTTCTTTTGCCATTTCTTTTTGATTTTTGGCATTTCAACACTTGACAACTTTCAACTTTTCTTTGCATTTCTTTTGAACATTTTCAAAGTCACCCCATATGTAGTGAGGGTGCCTTATATTTGAAACTTTAGGAGTTCTATTTTTGCTCCTCTTTTCATTTGATGCATTTTTTTTTGCAAACTTTCTTTCACTTTTCATTTCTTTGAACTCAAATTGATTTCTTTTTGTGCCCATTCCCTTTGATGACAAAATGTGGTAGAACATGGATGATGGATGGATGGATGCATGGTTTCAAGGGTCACCTTGGAATAAACGGTAGCCAAGGAGTTATCACACCACAAGGTACTCTTGACTAGGCCTTAAACCATGGGTCAAAGGATACTAGCATGACACATCCTAGGGTGTTTTACAAGTATTCTAACAAGCAAAGTTTTAAGAATAAAAAGCATCTACTAGGGCCTATATACACTTGTCAAGCTTCCCAAATAGACGGTTTCGCAAAATTTTTCTAATCATGCAAACTACATGCCATGATGCAACTAACATATAAACATCCTAATGCAAATGATTCTACCAACTAATATGCCATATAAACTAAATGCAAGTCCTAAGTTCACATTGTTTTTACCGCATCAATCAAAATAAAGCCACATAGTCATTAACATAAAGAGGAAAAAGGAGATTGGAAAGATCATACCATGCGGTCTTCAATATCCTCATGTCTCGGATGTGGCGTAGTCAATCAAAGTGAACAAGGATAAACAAACACAATATATACAAGACAATATATACAAAGGAAATGAACTTGTTTTTAGATTTTTCAATTTTTCAAATTTTTATGGTTTTTGTTTTTATGAAATTAAAAGACATATTTTTGTGCTTTTTCGAAATTTTTCAATTTTTATGCATTTTTGGAATATAAATTCCCATCCCCCACTTTATTTTGGACATTGTCCTCAATGTACATGTAGGAGTAGGGATGAAAAAGAAATACATGTTTTTGGATTTTTTGATTTTTTTGGAAATTGAAGTATAAATGCAATGATATGATATGAATGAATGCATGCTCTAACTAAATGCAATTCTATATGACATATATAACAAGTGAATGCAATCTAAACTATACTATATGATGCATGATAAATGCTTAAGTCACCTATGATCAAACCTCGCCAAACCGATTTAAACACTATTCCTAGTGTAGAAAAGAATAGGATTGGTCATTAGTAACTATGCATGAATTCTAATCTATATGCAACTATCTACATGAATCATGTGAGATATAAACAATGCAACTATACTATATAAACTAACTAATGTAAATGCAATATGAAATAAAATACAAATGCAAGCTAAATGCTATACTAAATGCAATGTAAATATAAAAGAGAGAGGGAGAGATGGATATCATACAAGTGGAAGTGGTGAAGTAGGCCTCTTTCACTCGTCATCCTCATCTTGGTCATAGCCATAACCATGAGAGCTTAAAACTTGATCATGTCCGGTGCTTGGCCCCAATATCCTCCTTGGTCAAAAGCTCCTTCTTGACCCGAGTACCCTCCACCTTGGCTAGAATGCCCTCCATCGCCGCGACCCCAAGCTTGGTTCCCATAATTCGGGAACAAGAGCTCCGGTTGTGCCCAAGAGGGCTTAGGACCATTGGGGTCAATATACCCTTGTTGAGCCATGTTATAGTATTGGGGGTAGAGGGCTAAGTAGTTGTCTTCCCTCCCTTTATGCACCCCAAGGTCCACTCTATTCATGAGTGCCATCAAATCATTAATACCCGGGGTATTGGGGATTTCTGGTTGAAATGGGGTATGCGGAATGGGGTAAGGTGGGATAGGGACATAGGAAGGTGGGCGCATTTGTACCCCCGGCCCTCCACGAGGTGGTTGACGGCGTGGCTCTTCCCTTTGAGGGGGATTATCAAGAATTTGGATATCAAGGAGGTAGCTTGGTGGAGGGGAGTATGGACTCAATCGTGGTTCGATGCCTGGTATCTTCCATCCTTCAAGGATCATCGAAGTGCAACCCTTGGTGTACCATTCCACGCTCTCATCTTGAGTGTAGTTGCACCATCGGTGACTATAGAAGATGGTGTGCTCATCAATCAAAGTCCTCCCTTCAAGAGGAACATAGGTTCCTCGGGCATTGAACCCGGGGCAAAGGTGTTTAGCCAACATTGTAATTAGACCTCCCATCACGAAGGTTTTAAGTTGAGAAGTCCCTTGAGCAAAGTCATTGAACCTATTGAGTATCTCAAGTGGCGTATTGAAGTTATAACGCCTCACCGCTCGAACATTCAAATGAGACTCAAGAAAAGTTAAGTCGATGAGAGTACACCGATCTTGCTCGTACCTCCCATTGATGCATCCGGCTACAAAGCGTTCGGTGAATCGAATCACCGGGTGTTGAATAGCAAATGTATAGCAACGCTTTATATGGGTAAAGTTCCTCCCGGAGATAGCTTTCCAAAGAAAATCCACACTAAAATTATCGGGCTTGTCGGTATAGGCGGTGGGTATTTCAAGACCGAAAACATAGGCAAATTCCTCAAGAGAAAGAACATGGTCTCGGTTGCATAACCTAAACTCCATGCCTAAATTGTTGCGGGCATCCGCGACAATGCGAAGGCTACTCAAGAACTCAAGGGTGAGACTAAGGTAAGTCTCTTCATGAGCATGGAAAAGGTCCCCAATGCCAAGGCCATTGAAGAACGCCTCGGTAGGGTACCTTATCTTAAGGATTTCCAACACCCTAGTGTCAACAAATTGAGTAGGTTCGTATTTCTTACCTAGAAGCTCGACGAAATTTTCGCGGTGGTCGTCGGATATGAAGATCACTTCTTGGAAGTTGTTGAGTTGTTCAATACCTCCCCTCATTATCACATCTCGTGGTGTTGAAGAGGATGATCCCTTGCGCTTCTTTCCGATCGAATCAAACAATTTCTTGGCCTTTCCCTTGGAACTCATGTTGGTGATGGGGGTGATGTGGGTGTTTTTGAGGATATGAAGGTGATTTTGAGGATTAAAAGTGATTTAGGGTTTGATAAGATGAGGGAATGAGGGAGAAGGGGGGTGTTTATATAGAAAAAAAGGGAATCCGAACGGATAGGGTTGGACCTGACCCGTTTTTCTCGCGTGAATGAATCATAATCCGAGCGGATTGCGAGGCGGGACGGACGGATTCTCGATGGGCAAGACGGGCGTCTTCTATAGAATCCGCGCGATTCTAGAACAGAGAAATCTGTCGGTTGAGAAGCGAGGACAAGACGGGCGGATTTAAATGCGGGACGGACGTCTTGATCAGGACGGGCGGATTCTTGGTAATCCGCACGGATTCTAGCGCAGAATAAAATCTTGCTTCTGGACGTCATTTGGGACGGGCGTCCCGTGAAGAGGACGGACGGATTGTAGGGGACGGGCGGATTTCTTCGAATCCGCTCGGATTCTTCAGCAGTTTCAGCTTTTTCTCTTCCGTGGGCCCTGGACGGGCGGATTTGTTTGGATCCGAGCGTCTCTGCTTCTTTTTCTTTCTTCTTTCGTGAAATGATAAACCCCTTTTCACTAATTTTCTCTTTTTTTCTTATCTTTTTCTGAAATTTGCTCATAAATCATGTAAGATGACTCTCTCTCTCTTCTCTCTCATGCAAGAAATTAAATGCAAAAATAAAATGTACAATATTATACAAAATAAAGAGGTTCAAGAAATATCTTACAAATGGTGGTTTGAGGTAGGACTCCACCAAACTAGTTCAATTTGTAGAAGTTCTTATCCATAGAGCTTAAGGCTCTTAGTAGAAGATCAAAAGCTTGTGAGCAAGCTCCAAACAAGCATAAGTATGGGTTGCTCCACTTGAAGATGAAGTTTGGCCAAGGAAGTTTGTCATACATCCTTTCTTTCACCTTGTCCTTGGCACTAGAGCTTTCCTGATGCTTCAAGTAAATACATCCATGATTCTTGTTAAGATTAAGCATGAAGTGTGGTTCATTTCCATCCGTGGACTTCCACTTACCAACTTCTCCTTCAATTTTGGTGATGATGATAGCATTTTGATTCTTCAATCCTTCCAAGGTGGAAGGAGAATTTTCATGACTTTGATGATCGGATACCATGGGAGTTGAGATTATAGGTGCCAAATCTTCACAAGTAGCCTCACGAGCAATTTTCTCTTTGAGCTTTTTCACCAAATAACTCTTGTAAGACACTTTGGCTTTTTGAAGAAGATCTAACATATCCTCTTCAATGATCATTGGCTCCATGATAGATGCCAAGTGGTCTTCATGAAGGATAAAGGAAGGACGTTCTTCTTCATGATAAGGTATCTCAAATGTCTCAAGGATAGGCTCCTCAAGCAAGGTGATATTGTGAATCTCTCCTCTAGGTTCATCATCATTGTTGCTATCTTCACGTAAATCATGAATGGGGGCTTCTTTTAGCTCTTTTTCCAACACCTCAATGTTCACATCAAAGGACACACCCTCATACTCACAAAGGCTAAGAACATTTGGTTTGCTCAACCTCATGTCTTCCTCATCAAACACAACACTCTCATAGTCACAAGAGCTCAAGGAACTTGGCTCCTCCCACTTTTCATCTTCCATGTCAAATGTCACTACTTCAAACTCGCATTTATGCTCAATATCCAAAGAATGGTGGTGAGGTGTTGCTTGGAATTCTTTTAATTGGGCAATTTGAATCCCCAATTCCTTTCTTTGGATAGCGATGTTTTTAAGAACATCTTCTTCTTTTCGGCTCTCTTCTAGCATTTGTTTGAAGAAGTTTTGTTGGTCTCCCATCATTTGGAGGATCATGTTTTGAATGGGTTCATTTCTTTGTTGTGGGTGGGTGTGAAAGTGGTTGTATTGTGGCAATTGAAGTTCATTATGAAGTGGGTATTGGGTGGGTGTTTGTTGTTGATATTGGGTGTGGTTATTTTGGTGGGAAAAATTGGGGTAGTGGTTAGGATTTTCGTTGTACAAATAATAAGGTAGGTTTGTGTTGACTTGCTCCTCAAACTCCCCATACCCGTAGTCATACTCAAAAGATCCACCACATACTCCACAACACATGTCTTGAGTCATCATTACTTAAGACAAAGAGATAACTACAAGCATGGAAACTACACAAAAATGGTAAGAACAATCCTTGAGGAATGAGTTCCTCAAGGCGAAAGCACAATTAAAATAGACAAACAAGTAAGAACTTAATCACATAGCACCATCCCCGGCAACGGCGCCATTTTGATGAGAAGTGTCGTTGGGGCTCTCAATCAAACACATTTATAATACTCAACATACAACTAGTTAGCGGTAAGTCGAGGTCGATCCATGGGACGGTGTGCTTTGGGTTCTAAGTCTATCTATCTCAATTTATGCTAGTGTCACGATTTGGTTGGGTTTGTAGTTGTGTCTAAACTAATGCAAGCAATATAGTAAAGCAAACAATAAAAGGAAAGATGTAAACAAACGATTAAAAGTGCTAGGATATCATGGGGTCATGGGGGATTTATGGTGTTGATCATACAAACATGTTTACAAGGTTGCAAGCAATTAATGTTGTGGAGGAACCGAGTTGGGTTATATCTTACGGTTCTTAGGAAGAGTTGGGTCCCGGAGCCGAATCGATTAGATTGTACAACACCTACAAGTCGACTTACTTTCCTCCTAATCAACTTCTATGCATGGTCTAACAAGACTCGAGTTGGTTTATATCTTACAAGTCGAGTTGAGTAGATAAGAGATGGTAAAAATGCAAGGATTCATAGGCTTAGCATTTCATCAAACATAACATGTGCATAAAGTTGACATCACAACAAGCAAGCAATTTGATTATGAAAACAAATTAGATTAAGCATGAATCAATCCCATGTTGGTTTCCCTTAATTACCCACTAATCCTAGCTAAGTAACTACTCACTCATCATCATGGGAAACATGTCATTAATGGTGTCAATCATCACAACAAGTATAAACATGATAATAGAATGAAGAAATGAACAATAAAGATTAAAGAGTAAAGTAATTATACCAAAGTTGAGATGATCCAAATAATAAAGCAAAGAATAATAGAAGAAACTTGATTGATTGATGGAAGGTTGTCAATCTCCCAATAATAACCCAATAATCTTCAATTACCCAATAATAAACTTGAATAATAAACTTGAACAATAATTAAGGAGAGATTAATATGTAATTTGTGGAAAGATTAAAGAGTAATCTATTCTAATCTACTCCTAATCTAATCTAAGGAAGGATTTTCTACCCAAAAACAACACCCAAAAAACTCTCTCTTTTGATTATTACAAATGGGGTATTTATAGTGGAAATTAGGGAGGATGCATTAGGGTTAACTAAGGGCTAAACTAGTAATTACACTTTTTAGTTTTGAGCAAGGAGAAGCCGGTATCTCTTGAAGGAAGGGCTTCTTTCTTTGAAGCTTGGAGAAGACGAAATCATGCTGTGAAGGAATCCGGGCGGATTGGAGTCGGGACGGCCGGATTCTGGTCAAGGAATCCGAGCGGATTCATGGGAATCCGGACGGATTCTAGTGGGGCAATCCGAGCGGATTAGAGAGCAGGACGCTCGGATTGTGTTGTGGAGACGGGCGGATTTAAGACAATCTGCTCGGATTGTTCTTCAGCCGTGGTTCATCTTCTTTTCTTCCCCTTTTTGCTCATTTCCATTTTTATTCTTCCGAGATTGGTCTTTAGTCCTTGCTTCCTCTTCATACTAGTCCATCTATTATCATCAATAAGCTTCCAAATGTGCACGAAAAGACGGGAATTTCCGCCTTATTATCTCCTTTTCTACAAGACATATGAAATGCGATAGAAAAGCAAATAGGAAGGTTTTGACGGATAAAATGGCCATGAAATGTTATAATAGTATGCAAAATAGGCTAAATTAGGGGACTAAATGTGCGCTAATTATGGTCACATCAGTACTATCACCGGTTCCTAGAGTTGTCACATTACGCTGAGGATATGAAGCAGGGTCAGCGAGGTTTAGCTCTCCGTTTTGAAAAGGGATTGACACCTAATATCATGGAAAGACTACCATCTTGGGTACTTACTGATCTGGAAGAGGTATATGCACGAGCTGGTCATGTTGAGAGGTTGGTGGACTTGGCCAAGGAGGCTAAGGAAAGGAATGTTGAGAAGAGAAAGACGGAGAGTGAGAGTGTCAACCAGTCGGGCCACAAGAGGGGCAATCTTGGTCAGTCCAGGGCTTTTTCTGGAGGGTCCGGGTACTCAGGTGGATCTCGAGCTTAGGGAAGAGGTGGCGGTTGGAGTACTAGTGATAACTCCAACCTTACATGCTTCAACTGTGGTTGAATGGGTGTAATACTACGGTTTTCTATGTCTCTGGGTACTCTATCGAGTGGGGCTTACTCATCATCCTCGTTCAAATTTGTTATCAATTAAGGAGATTCGTTGTCGCTTTCGCTTCATCTTAGTATTTCTCTTCAATTTCACTATAGGTAAGTACTAATTTTGTTTTTCTAGATCTCATTTGTGCGTTTTCATTATCGTTCTTATTTATTATCTGATTCATTTTCGTTGTATTTTCGTCTGTACTTATGTATCATATTTAGTCCGTCTAACTGTTTGAGATTTCGAAAGAAAGAAGCTCACATTGTACAACAACAATCGGGATGTCTCAAGCATCAAACTGTCGAACTTTGTCTGTTGGTGTTAGTTATGGTATTGTTTTGACCGAGTTGTTGTATTATTCAAACTCGATTATTGTATTTTGTAGTAATTTCTTGTTTATTGTGTTAATCTATAAGTAATTTTTTATTTCTTTAACCGAGTTATTGTATTTTTCTAATTCACTTATTGTATTTTCTAGTTATTTCTTGTTTGCTATATATGTTAGAATATATTCTGTTAATAATAGTTATCTTATTGCTTTAACCTAGTTATTCTATTATTCAAACTTAGTTATTGTATTGTTTTAACGTACTTATTTCAAATTAGAGTTGTTGTAAGATGATTCCTTCTAATATAATCTGTTTAAGTTGGTTATAGTAATATTACATATCAATTATTGTATTGGTTTTACTTAATTATTTTAATTTGGAGTTATTGTTGTGGTCTGGATATAATTTGCTTATAGTTGCATAATTATTAATAACTTACCCTTTTTTTTGCTTTTAGATCTTTCAGTGAGCTTTTGTTTTTTTTTGGATTCAGCCCTCATCAATAGCCAAAACATGGTTCTCATGAGAAGAAATACAGGCGGAAAAATGGTGAAAACAACAAGACGCGATTTTTGTTGGAAGAAATACTTTTAGACGTAGTATCGGATATAAATATATGTAATATTTGTGATGTTACAACTATTAGATGTATTATTTGAAACGCTTAGATGTAATGATAATGATGCTTAGATATAATTTGTTGGAGACGTTTAAATGTAATGTGTTGGAATGTTATATAACGAAAGTAAGTGTTTTTTTTAACCTTATTATATATTATTATTTCATTTTTCTGATTTTGGTATTGCATTAACCAATTTAAATTATTGATTGAATAAAAATAACTAGTTATTCAATTAAACAACATGAAAACAAACACAAGATAGAAATTTGATTATATTTGAGTTTCATCTCAATACAATAACACGATTTATTCATTACAATAAACGAGTTTTACGCATTACAATAATTACAAACATCAAAGTTTTACATTACAATAACTGAGTTTCTACATTACAATAATTGAGTTTCTACATTGGAATAACTATAAATATCAGAGTTTCTACATTACAATAACTGAGTTTCTCTACATTACAAAAACTAACTTAATCATTTAAACAAGATGAAAGCTAACAAAAAATGACCAAATATATACATCAATTTTTCCATTGAACGTCATATTAGGGGCATCTTACATGACATTTCTCTTATTTCATCTGTTTTTCATTGTTTGTGTTTTAGCTATGTTTGTAGGATCAGTAATTCTGAGCTCATGCCTTGGCAAAACAGGCTATGAGCTCACACTAGGAACCTTTCTTTCCAGCTGCCAAAACTAAAAAAAAAAAAAAAATTCCATTGAACGTCAATTGTCCGTGTATATCGTGAATCAACCTGCAAATCGCCGAAAAGCAAAATATAACTTAACAGAACACTCAAGAAGTAAGTGGATTGTAAAATAAATGGATTGTAAAATAACTATAACTCACGAGTGAATAAGTGAATCACATATAGAATAACTGACTTTATTCATTACAATAACAGAGTTTTCGCATTACAATAATTACAAATATCAGAGATTCTACATTACAATACCTGAGTTTCTACATTACAACAATCGGGTTTCTACATTACAATAACGAGTTTACGCATTTGAATAATCAAATAAATAACCACGTTTTTCATTACAATAACTAAGTTTCTACATACAACTAGACATTTTAACAAACAGATGGTGTACTAATCTTGATTACCAACAAATTTTTGGGATTGTGATAATCAATTATCAATCAAATGTCAATGGTATGATAAACAAGCATACTAACAGAGTAGCAATTGAAATAAATCGCAAAATAACATATATTGACTTATATAATCTACTTTTTCCTTCGTTTTGTCGATTAGAACTAGGGTTTCTGCAAAATTTGGGCAAAAACTGACGATTGATGCGTGTATCAATAAAATTGAACGAAAATAATGAATTAAATTTATATTTTCGACTTGAATTATTCCAGTTTTTGTGAAAATTTGATTGGATTATGCCATGAATTTGAAGACAATAGGAAAAAAGAGGGGAAGAATGAAGAAAAACATGGAAAAAAAAAGTTTACAAGATAACGTAGGATGATGAGGGGAAGAAAGAGAGAGAAAAAAATAAGTGTGTGTGTGTGTGTATTTTTTTTTTTGTCTAATCTCAGCCCTTCATCTTGTTAGATCCAATGGTATATAAATGCGAGTGTAACTCACGAAAAGTGGCAAACTCACCGAATCTTGCATATATATATATATATATATATATATATATATATATATATATATATATATATATATATATATATATATATATATATATATATATATATATATATATATGTATACTTGTTATTATCAAAACATAACATATAATTATATGGTCCAACAATTTTTTTCATTAAGGAAATATTAATTGAATTAGGTAGTATGTCAATACTTTGTTTCTTAATTTTATTGCAAATGTCAATGTTGAACAAGGTGATTCAGTTTATGGAAGAAGTTATAGGTTAATCGTCAAAAGATGGCTCGACCCAAAAACCCGCCGAAACCCGCCCGAAAATAACCCGACGGAACCTACTTGAAAATAACTTGAATCCAAAAATGACACGAGCTGATAATTACCCGCACATTTAGGGCCAATACCTGAACTGACCCGTAAATTGGAAAAATTATTGAAATGTATTTAAAACAAAAGAAGCAATATAAAATGATTAAAATAATCTAAACTTACAAAATTTTGAAATAAAGTATGCATATATTTGTTTTAAAGCACTCTTTTGCCACGTGATTAACTAGCTTAAAACCCGTTCAAAGTATGAAACACCAAAAAAACGTGGCGGAGATACGAAGTTTCCTTGGTTTAGCCGGGTATTCTCGGAGATTTGTCAAGGATTGCTCCAAGATAGCTAGACCTTTGACTTCCTTAGTGGGGAAAGAAAACCAATTAAAGTGGGACGGGAGTTGCGAGAGGACATTTGTGGACATGGGCCACCCGCACGCCAATCTGTGGAGATGCGGCTGTCGAGAAGCCACGTTCGGGGACGTATAAATGTTCTCGACCAGATCGCATTAGATCAGTCGATTTCTTCTCGGTGAAGGTCTCGGAACGATTCAGATATGTCTCACTTATATTATAGTTATATTAATCCTTTCTTTATAAACTTCCAAAATAGTTAAATTTATGTATGAGACATCGGTGTAAACATGTCTCACTTTTAAGCACTTTAAAAGTTCACAAAGAACCTTTAGTGTGCTCGGCATTTGCCCACTGCAACTCTTCTACATTGATTATCGAAGAAATATACTCTTTCCTTTACTATAGAGTATTTGTGTACTATGTCATACATATACTAAAATAATAATAACTATATAACTTGAAAGATTGTTTACATATTTTTTTATACATTTTCATGCAATTTGAGCGAGTAATTAGCTAGTATCAGCATATACGAATAAATAATAATATGTTGACGAGCTTAATTTAACGTAGTTTTACATTGAGATATGTTGATTTCTTGATGTTTAACATATAACTTCAATTGGTTAAGTGTGATAAATGATACTACACTACAATCTTGAGCCGAATAAAGAAAGTTATTTTGGTTCTCTATAAAATAGAAGAGCAAATCCATCACTTGATTAAGTCAACATAGCTAAAATATATGAATACACTTGCGCATGTGACCAGTTGCATATTTTAGTTATTAAAAAAAGTGTCGAATAAGCTAATAAGTGACACCACATATACCGGTACAACTACAATAACCTTCTAGGCAACGTCCAAAACATCTTCTTGCGGGTTACAATACCGAGCGAATAATCAATACAATCATTATTTTGTCTACAAGGTTTAATAGTTACTATAACGTTCTTATTGATATTTTCCTTTTTTCGAAAAATATTAAACGAACTGGAATCCACTTCATTGGAAAAAACTGGTAAGCCTGCAATAATACAATTATTATTTAGAAACAGATATTTTTTTTTCAAGTTTAAATATTTTATTTTTAAATCAAAAAATAATTGTATACAATCTAACACTCGCGTAAGACTATTTATTTTTTCAATAAGTTAACCGATGACACGAAGCATGATTGTACTCTAATATATTTCGATCACAAAACATTTATGAATTATGAAAAAGCTAGTAGAAAAAAGTTTGTAATTGTCAAACGAATAAAAATCAAGATATTATTTTTCAGAAATTATGTGTTATTTATATAAAACACAAAATGTTATCAAGAAAATTTTGATAAATAATGTTTTTTTTTTACAATTTGTTTTTTCAAATACCAATGACGATGTAGAATACATCAATTAGAAAGTCTAATAGCAATGAATATGATGTTTTGTATATTAAATATTTGAAGTTACTAATAAAGATAATGCAAAAAAAACTGAAAATGTAACTTACTTGATGTAAGTATTAGAGCAAGGAATAAGGTTGACTTCAAAAAAATTAGAAACTCCATTTTTTGTCAAATGTACTATCTTTTTATTTGTTATTGTAATTTGTTCTTATGAGTTGTAATTTACACATGCGTATGGTATTTATATAGCATAACCCAAATATATGGTACCATATCCATTCATTCAAAGTAGTTATTAGCTTGGATATAGAAAATTGCTTAGTAATATGACCAATATAGATATATTTATAGAAAAATTAATGTGAGGTTTTATTGATTTCTTTCAAATTTTAGTAATTTTAGTGTCACAATGATTATATTACCTATGATAAACGATACGTGTGTTAGGTTTCTTTTTTTATCATAATCGTTTTGTAAAAAAATCGGATGCTATTATGCGTTTTTGATGATTTATTTTTAATCAATTATATAAAAAAAATGTTAAGTATCTTAGGATAAAATATAAAAAAATTTATTTTTTATGGTAATAAACAAGAGGATTAATGTCTAATAATGAATTAAATATTAAATTTTATTTGTGGTGATAATCTAATACCATATATAAACCGAAAATTAGGAATTTCAGCGAATTTTAGGAATGAAGAATTTCAGTGAATAAACTTAGATTGTGCTCTTCTTTATCTTACAAGGTGATAGATTGAGTCTTTTATGATTTTTGGCTAAAAGTATTCTGATTTTGCTAACGATTAAATGTTAATTTTTTCAGATGGTAACAATTTCATTATTTTCTGATTCTATAGGTAAGAACTCTTCTTCTAAATACATTTTTTATATTAAGGAAACATTAATTGACTTAGGTAGTATGTCAATACTTTGTGTCTTAATTTTATTGCATATGTCAATGTTGAACAAGTTGATTCATTTTAAGGAAGAAGTAATAGGTGTATCGTCAAAAGATGATTCGACCCAAAAACCGGCCGAAACCCGCTCGGAAATAACCTGACGGAACCCGCCCGAAAATAACTTGAACCCGAAAATGACACGAGCTGATAATTACCCGCACATTTAAGGCCAATACTCGAACCGACCCGTAAATTGGAAAATTTATTGAAATGTATTTAAAACAAAAGAAGCAATATAAAATGATTAAAATAATCTAAACTTACAAAATTTTGAAATAAAGTATGCATATATTTGTTTTAAGCCTTCTTTTGCCACATGATTTGTAATACTATGTTTTTCTAAGTCTGTTACTCGGCCGAATATGGCTTACTCAGCTGAATAATGCGTCGTGTGTTTCTGGTTAGGCTACTATCCAGGAATACTCGGCCGAGTATGGGAATACTCGACCGAGTAAGAGATACTCGACCGAGTATATTCTATACTCGGCCGAGTATCCGGTCTGACGGGATTTATTTCCGCGGTTTGATTGATTAGAGTTATAAACCGGGATTTACAATTTCACTTTCTAATTTTTACAAAACCGAAAACCTTCAAACGTAACTCTAATCACCTCTAATCTCTCTCAAAATCGTGGATTATTCGTGCGTCGTTGTTCATTCCTCTCTTGCGTCGTTTGCGTTGGTAAGCCACTAGTCCTATAAGTTTTGCTTGTTGTCTTTTAGGGTTTACCCTAGTTTTGTAATTTGGAGAAAAGGGGATGTTTGCATGATTGTGATTCGATTTTATGATTATTGTTAAATGGAGATTTCGTAGAAGAGTCGTTCTAGCTTACTTGATTAACTCGTATCAGATTTGTGCTATGGTAGGGTTTCCCTACTCAGTTAATTGTATAATTGATTTAACATGTGCGTTCTAATTTAAATGATATGAATAATATTGTTCGTTGATCAGTGTGGTTGATTGGATTGTGGAGTATTGGAGTTGAGACGGATTGATGATATTTGCAAGGTGCATCCTCACTTGAGTGGAGTCACTTCCAGGAGTGGCTTCAAGCCATTGATTCGCCCTTTGTGGAACCCGCCAAGAGAGGGGATGTGCACATTAAGAAACATGGGTTATCACTTGTGTGATGAGCGAGGCTTAGGTGGGCAAGGCTGCGGTCCCCCACTAACAATGAGGATTATCTGTTGCGGAATTAATCTGGCAGTAATCAGTTACGATATGAGATTGGGAGTTGGAGATTGATTGTGGAACAACTGTTTTATCTTTGTTGTATTTCGTCTTATTTTGATTATGCAGTGAACTGACCCCGTTGTTGTTTTGTAAATATGTGGTGATCCATTCGGGGATGGTGAGCAGATTGTGACAGGTGATGATTGTATTTAGCTACAGGCACGAGATGGGGAGTCATCACTTCGAGTCTAGCTTCCGATGTTACGAGTTTAGCTATTTTGTTTCAATTGTTTTGAGATTAGTAAACATTTATTTTGGTTGGGTTTTGGAACAATGTAATCGTTAATTCTTATATACTTTAATAAATGTTTTGGGATGATTACTTTTGATCTACTAGCCTCGGGAAAACCGAGATGGTAACAGTCTCTAATGCTAGGGTGGTCTTGGCAAGGCACCTTGGTATGTGGATGTGTTACAAAGTAGTATAAGAGACAGGTTTCTGGAACCTGAAACCAATGAACCTAATGAACTTAGGGAGTAAATAAAATGAACCTGGGAAGAGTTATTTGGAGCTACCACAAAGACTTAGGAGATGTTCCAAAGTCGCATTGAGACCCTTATAATTTCGAGCCGATCAACATGGGTTTGTCTTGGGAATCGTGATGTGTTTGGAGTAATTTGTGTGGTACTTGTAATTGTGGTTTTATGAAGTTGTTGGAAGGAATGAGAATGTGTATTGCATAGTTGTACATGATAGACTTTGACCATGATATATGATTTATTTACCTGCCTTTTGGCAGGGTAGTAATGTGTTAAGTATTGAAATGCATGTTTAAGTATGTTATCATAAGTATATAGCTCGTTTTGGCATAACTCGGCCGAGCAGTACGGGCACTCGAGCGAGTAGGAGATACACGGCCGAGTAACCAAGCACTCGACCGAGTGTTCGTGGGTGTATACGTAGCAGTAGCTACTGGTTGTGATCACTCGGCCGAGTAATAGGCATACTCGACCCAGTGAGGCATACTCGACCGAGTGACGATCATACTCGACTGAATATATTTTCTGTGTTTTTGAAGTTAGCTACTGGAGTAGAATACTCAGCCGAGTAGTAGCATTACTCGACCGAGTATTCACCGTACTCGACTGAGTACTTCTTTGGCGGAGGGTTTTGTTTATTTTGAGCCGTAGGCTATGTGCTTACGTCTCCTTGCTTATATCAGCTCAAAATACCGCCAAACAATCCAGTAGCATACATCCAAGCCACTGAGATGACTGTGGATGAGGTCGCCCGTATGATTGAGCAGCAATATGCGCCCATGGAGGCACTCAAAAACGTGGGTAAGGGAGGTGAGAAACTGGTGGATGCATCTCATCTAAGCACCATTATTACTCACTTCCACCCCTCTGCTTATGAGGGCACTGGTTAGCCAAAGCTGCTTGATAACTGGCACCGCGAGATGGAGAGTCTTCTTGAAGTCGTGAGGTGTCCGACGAGATGGCGGTAGAACAAGCAGTTTACTACCTAAGAGGTGAGGCTGGGGTTTGGTAGCAAAATGTTAAAGAATATGCCAGAGCATACAACAAGGACCAGGGATACGATATTATACCTTAGGCAGGCTTCAAGAGCGCTATGAGGGAGCATTTTGTGCCGGAGCACATCCGTCACATGCCGAGGGCTGAGTTTGATTCACCATGACTTATGAGATTACTGTCACGGAGTACTATCACCGGTTCCTAGAGTTGTCACATTACGCTGAGGATATGCAGCAGGGTCAGCGAGGTTTAGCTCTCCGTTTTGAAAAGGGATTGACACCTAATATCATGGAAAGACTACCATCTTGGGTACTTACTAATCTGGAAGAGGTATATGCACGAGCTGTTCATGTTGAGAGGTTGGTGGACTTGGCCAAGGAGGCTAAGGATAGGAATGTTGAGAAGAGAAAGACGGAGAGTGAGAGTGTCAACCAGTCGGACCACAAGAGGGGCAATCTTGGTCAGTCCAGGACTTTTTCTGGAGGGTCCGGGTACTCAGGTGGATCTCGAGCTTAGGGAAGAGGTGGCGGTTGGAGTACTAGTGATAACTCCAACCTTACATGCTTCAACTGTGGTTGAATGGGTGTAATACTACGGTTTTCTATGTCTCTGGGTACTCTATCGAGTGGGGCTTACTCATCATCCTCGTTCAAATTTGTTATCAATTAAGGAGATTCGTTGTCGCTTTCGCTTCATCTTAGTATTTCTCTTCAATTTCACTATAGGTAAGTACTAATTTTGTTTTTCTAGATCTCATTTGTGCGTTTTCATTATCGTTCTTATTTATTATCCGATTCATTTTCGTTGTATTTTCGTCTGTACTTATGTATCATATTTAGTCCGTCTAACTGTTTGAGACTTCAGAAAGTAAGAAGCTCACATTGTACAACAATCAGGATGTCTCAAGCATCAAACTGTCGAACTTTGTCTGTTGGTGTTAGTTATGGTATTGCTTTGATCGAGTTGTTGTATTATTCAAACTCAGTTATTGTATTTTGTAGTTATTTCTTGTTTATTGTGTTAATCTATAAGTAACAGTTATTTTATTTCTTTAACCGAGTTATTGTATTTTTCTAATTCACTTATTGTATTTTCTAGTTATTTCTTGTTTGCTATATATGTTAAAATATATTCTGTTAATAATAGTTATCTTATTGCTTTAACCGAGTTATTCTATTATTCAAACTTAGTTATTGTATTGTTTTAACGTACTTATTTCAAATTAGAGTTGTTGTAAGATGATTCCTTCTAATATAATCTGTTTAAGTTGGTTATAGTAATATTACATATCAATTATTGTATTGGTTTTACTTAATTATTTTAATTTGGAGTTATTGTTGTGGTCTAGATATAATTTGCTTATAGTTGCATAATTATTTATAACTTACCCTTTTTTTGCTTTTAGATCTTTCAATGAGCTTTTTTTTTTTGCGGATTCAAATTCAATAGCCAAAACATGGTTCTCGCCGAGAAGAAATACAGGCGGAAAAATGGTGAAAACAACAAGACGCGATTTTTGTTGGAAGAAATACTTTTAGACGTAGTATCGGAGATAAATATATGTAATATTTGTGATGTTACAACTGTTAGATGTATTATTTGAAACGCTTAGATGTAATGATAATGATGCTTAGATATAATTTGTTGGAGACGTTTAAATGTAATGTGTTGGAATGTTATATAATGAAAGTAAGTGTTTTTTTTAACCTTATTATATATTATTATTTCATTTTTCTGATTTTGGTATTGCATTAACTAATTTAAATTATTGATTGAATAAAAATAACTAGTTATTCAATTAAACAACATGAAAACTAACACAAGATAGAAATTTGATTATATTTGAGTTTCATCTCAATACAATAACACGATTTATTCATTACAATAAACGAGTTTCTGCATTACAATAATTACAAACACCAAAGTTTTACATTACAATAACTGAGTTTCTACATTACAATAATTGAGTTTCTACATTGGAATAACTACAAATATCAGAGTTTCTACATTACAATAACTGAGTTTCTCTACATTACAAAAACTAACTTAATCATTTAAACAAGATGAAAGCTAACAAAAAATGACCAAATATATACATCAATTTTTCCATTGAATGTCATAATAGAGGAATCTTACATGACATTTCTCTTATTTCATCTGTTTTTCATTGTTTGTGTTTTAGGTATGTTCGTAGGGACTGTAACTACAGAGCTCATGCCTTGGCAAAACAGGCTATGAGCTCACACTAGGAACCTTTCTTTCCAGCTGCCAAAAAAAAAAAAAAAAAAAATCCATTGAACTACAATTGTCCGCGTATATCGTGAATCAACCTGCAAATCGCCGAAAAGCAAAATATAACTTAACAGAACACTCAAGAATTAAGTGGATTGTAAAATAAATGGATTGTAAAATAACTATAACTCACGAGTGAATAAGTGAATCACATATAGAATAACTGACTTTATTCATTACAATAACAGAGATTTCGCATTACAATAATTACAAATATCAGAGATTCTACATTACAATACCTGAGTTTCTACATTACAACAACTGGGTTTCTACATTACAATAACTGAGTTTCTGCATTTGAATAACTGTTAAATAACCACGTTTTTTCATTACAATAACTAAGTTTCTACATACAACTAGACATTTTAACAGGCAGATAGTGTACTAATCTAGATTACCAACAAATTTTTGGGATTATGATAATCAATTATCAATCAAATGTCAATGATATGATAAACAAGCATACTAACAGAGTAGCAATTAAAATAAATTGCAAAATAACATATATTGACTTATATAATCTACTTTTTCCTTCGTTTTGTCGATTAGAACTAGGGTTTCTGCAAAATTTGGGCAAAAACTGACGATTGATGCGTGTATCAATCAAATTGAACGAAGATAATGAATTAAATTTATATTTTCGACTTGAATTATTCCAGTTTTTGTGAAAATTTGATTGGATTATGCCATGAATTTGAAGACAATAGGAAAAAAGAGGGGAAGAATGAAGAAAAATATGGAAAAAAAAAAAAGTTTACAAGATAACGTAGGATGATGAGAGGAAGAAAGAGAGAGAAAAAATAAGTGTGTGTGTGTGTGTGTGTGTGTGTGTGTGTGTGTGTGTGTGTGTGTGTGTGTGTGTGTGTGTGTATTTTTTTTTGTCTAATCTCAGCCCTTCATCTTGTTAGATCCAATGGTATATAAATGCGAGTGTAACTCACGAAAAGTGGCAAACTCACCGAATCTTGCATATATATATATATATATATATATATATATGTATACCTGTTATTATCAAAACATAACATATAATTATATGGTCCAACAATTTTTTTCATTAAGGAAACATTAATTGAATTAGCTAGTATGTCAATACTTTGTTTCTTAATTTTATTGCAAATGTCAATGTTGAACAAGGTGATTCAGTTTATGGAAGAAGTTATAGGTTAATCGTCAAAAGATGGCTCGACCCAAAAACCCGCCGAAACCCGCCCGAAAATAACCCGACGGAACCTACTTGAAAATAACTTGAACCCAAAAATGACCAAGCTGATAATTACCCGCACATTTAGGGCCAATACCTGAACTGACCCGTAAATTGGAAAAATTATTGAAATGTATTTAAAACAAAAGAAGCAATATAAAATGATTAAAATAATCTAAACTTACAAAATTTTGAAATAAAGTATGCATATATTTGTTTTAAAGCACTCTTTTGCCACGTGATTAACTAGCTTAAAACCCGTTCAAAGTATGAAACACCAAAAAAACGTGGCGGAGATACGAAGTTTCCTTGGTTTAGCCGGGTATTCTCGGAGATTTGTCAAGGATTGCTCCAAGATAGCTAGACCTTTGACTTCCTTAGTGGGGAAAGAAAACCAATTAAAGTGGGACGGGAGTTGCGAGAGGACATTTGTGGACATGGGCCACCCGCACGCCAATCTGTGGACATGCGGCTGTCGAGAAGCCACGTTCGGGGACGTATAAATGTTCTCGACCAGATCGCATTAGATCAGTCGATTTCTTGTCGATGAAGGTCTCCGAACGATTCACATATGTCTCACTTATATTATAGTTATATTAATCCTTTCTTTATAAACTTCCAAAATAGTTAAATTTATGTATGAGACATCGGTGTAAACATGTCTCACTTTTAAGCACTTTAAAAGTTCACAAAGAACCTTTAGTGTGCTCGGCATTTGCCCACTGCAACTCTTCTACATTGATTATCGAAGAAATATACTCTTTCCTTTACTATAGAGTATTTGTGTACTATGTCATACATATACTAAAATAATAATAACTATATAACTTGAAAGATTGTTTACATATTTTTCTATACATTTTCATGCAATTTGCACGGGTAATTAGCTAGTATCAGCATATACGAATAAATAATAATATGTTGACGAGCTTAATTTAACGTAGTTTTACATTGAGATATGTTAATTTCTTGATGTTTAACATATAACTTCAATTGGTTAAGTGTAATAAATGATACTACATTACAATCTTGAGCCGAATAAAGAAAGTTATTTTGGTTCTCTATAAAATAGAAGAGCAAATCCATCACTTGATTAAGTCAACATAGCTAAAATATATGAATACACTTGCGCATGTGACCAGTTGCATATTTTAGTTATTAAAAAAAGTGTCGAATAAGCTAATAAGTGACACCACATATACCGGTACAACTACAATAACCTTCTAGGCAACGTCCAAAACATCTTCTTGCGGGGTTACAATACTGAGCCGAATAATCAGTACAATCATTATTTTGTCTACAAGGTTTAATAGTTACTATAACGTTCTTATTGATATTTTCCTTTTTTCGAAAAATATTAAACGAACTGGAATCCACTTCATTGGAAAAAACTGGTAAGCCTGCAATAATACAATTATTATTTAGAAACAGATATATTTTTTTTCAAGTTTAAATATTTTATTTTTAAATCAAAAAATAATTTTATATAATCTAACACTCGCGTAAGACTATTTATTTTTTCAATAAGTTAACCGATGACACGAAGCATGATTGTACTCTAATATATTTGGATCACAAAACATTTATGAATTATGAAAAAGCTAGTAGGAAAAAGTTAGTAATTGTCAAACGAATAAAAATTAAGATATTATTTTTCAGAAATTATGTGTTATTTATATAAAACACAAAATGTTATCAAGAAAATTTTGACAAATAATGTTTTTTTTTACAATTTGTTTTTTCAAATACCAATGACGATGTAGAATATATCAATTAGAAAGTCTAATAGCAATGAATATGATGTTTTGTATATTAAATATTTGAAGTTACTAATAAAGATAATGCAAAAAAAAACTTAAAATGTAACTTACTTGATGTAAGTATTAGAGCAAGGAATAAGGTTGACTTCAAAAAAATTAGAAACTCCATTTTTTTTCAAATGTACTATCTTTTTATTTGTTATTGTAATTTGTTCTTATGAGTTGTAATTTACACATGCGTATGGTATTTATATAGCATAACCCAAATATATGGTACCATATCCATTCATTCAAAGTAGTTATTAGCTTGGATATAGAAATTTGCTTAGTAATCTGACCAATATAGATATATTTATAGAAAAATTAATGTGAGGTTTTATTGATTTCTTTCAAATTTTAGTAATTTTAGTGTCACAATGATTATATTACCTATGATAAACGATACGTGTGTTAGGTTTCTTTTTTATCATAATCGTTTTGTAAGAAAATCGGATGCTATTATGCGTTTTTGATGATTTATTTTTAATCAATTATATAAAAAAAAATGTTAAGTATCTTAGGATGAAATATAAAAAATTTTATTTTTTATGGTAATAAACAAGAGGATTAATGTCTAATAATGAATTAAATATTAAATTTTATTTGTGGTGATAATCTAATACCATATATAAACCGAAAATTAGGAATTTCAGCGAATTTTAGGAATGAAGAATTTCAGTGAATAAACCTAGATTGTGCTCTTCTTTATCTTACAAGGTGATAGATTGAGTCTTTTATGATTTTTGGCTAAAAGTATTCTGATTTTGCTAACGATTAAATGTTAATTTTTTCAGATGGTAACAATTTCATTATTTTCTGATTCTATAGGTAAGAACTCTTCTTCTAAATACATTTTTTATATTAAGGAAACATTAATTGACTTAGGTAGTATGTCAATACTTTGTGTCTTAATTTTATTGCATATGTCAATGTTGAACAAGTTGATTCATTTTAAGGAAGAAGTAATAGGTGTATCGTTAAAAGTTGATTCGACCCAAAAACCGGCCGAAACCCGCTCGGAAATAACCTGACGGAACCCGCCCGAAAATAACTTGAACCCGAAAATGACACAAGCTGATAATTACCCGCACATTTAGGGCCAATACCCGAACCGATCCGTAAATTGGAAAATTTATTGTAATGTATTTAAAACAAAAGAAGCAATATAAAATAATTAAAATAATCTAAACTTACAAAATTTTGAAATAAAGTATGCATATATTTGTTTTAAGCCTTCTTTTGCCACATGATTTGTAATACTATGTTTTTCTAAGTCTGTTACTCGGCCGAATATGGCTTACTCAGCTGAATAATGCGTCGTGTGTTTCTGGTTAGGCTATTATCCAGGAATACTCGGCCGAGTATGGGAATACTCGACCGAGTAAGAGATACTCGGCCGAGTATATTCTATACTCGACCGAGTATCCGGTCTGACGGGATTTATTTCCGCGGTTTGATTGATTAGAGTTATAAACCGGGATTTACAGTTTCACTTTTTAATTTTTACAAAACCGAAAACCTTCAAACGTAACTCTAATCACCTCTAATCTCTCTCAAAATCGTGGATTATTCGTGCGTCGTTGTTCATTCCTCTCTTGCGTCGTTTGCGTTGGTAAGCCACTAGTCCTATAAGTTTTGCTTGTTGTCTTTTAGGGTTTACCATAGTTTTGTAATTTGGATAAAAGGGGATGTTTGCATGATTGTGATTCAATTTTATGATTATTGTTAAATGGAGATTTCGTAGAAGAGTTATTCTAGCTTACTTGATTAACTCGTATCATATTTGTGCTATGGTAGGGTTTCCCTACTCAGTTAATTGTATAATTGATTTAACATGTGCGTTCTAATTTAAATGATATGAATAATATTGTTGGTTGATCAGTGTGGTTGATTGGATTGTGGAGTATTGGAGTTGAGACGGATTGATGATATTTGCAAGGTGCATCCTCACTTGAGTGGAGTCACTTCCAGGAGTGGCTTCAAGCCATTGATTCGCCCTTTGTGGAACCCGCCAAGAGAGGGAATATGCACATTAAGAAACATGGGTTATCACTTGTGTGATGAGCGAGGCTTAGGTGGGTAAGGCTGCGGTCCCCCACTGGCAATGAGGATTATCTGTTGCGGAATTAATCTGGCAGTAATCAGTTACGATATGAGATTGGGAGTTGGAGATTGATTGTGGAACAACTGTTTTATCTTTGTTGTATTTCGTCTTATTTTGATTATGCAGTGAACTGACCCCGTTGTTGTTTTGTAAATATGTGGTGATCCATTCGGGGATGGTGAGCAGATTGTGACAGGTGATGATTGTATTTAGCTACAGGCACGAGATGGGGAGTCATCACTTCGAGTCTAGCTTCCGATGTTACGAGTTTAGCTATTTTGTTTCAATTGTTTTGAGATTAGTAAACATTTATTTTGGTTGGGTTTTGGAACAATGTAATCGTTAATTCTTATATACTTTAATAAATGTTTTGGGATGGTTACTTTTGATCCACTAGCCTCGGGAAAACCGAGATGGTAACAGTCTCTTATGCTAGGGTGGTCCTGGTAAGGCACCTTGGTATGTGGATGTGTTACAAAGTAGTATAAGAGACAGGTTTCTGGAACCTGAAACCAATGAACCTAATGAACTTAGGGAGTAAATAAAATAAACCTGGGAAGAGTTGTTTGGAGCTACCACAAAGACTTAGGAGATGTCCCAAAGTCACATCTAAGCACCATTATTACTCACTTCCACCCCTCTGCTTATGAGGGCACTGGTTAGCCAAAGCTGCTTGATAACTGGCACCGCGAGATGGAGAGTCTTCTTGATGTCGTGAAGTGTCCGACGAGATGGCGGTAGAACAAGCAGTTTACTACCTAAGAGGTGAGGCTGGGGTTTGGTAGCAAAATATTAAAGAATATGCCAGAGCATACTACAAGGACCAGGGATACGATATTATACCTTAGGCAGGCTTCAAGAGCGCTATGTGGGAGCATTTTATGCCGGAGCACATTCGTCACATGCCGAGGGCTGAGTTTGATTCACCATGACTGATGAGATTACTGTCACGGAGTACTATCACCGGTTCCTAGAGTTGTCATATTACGCTGAGGATATGCGCAGGTCGGGTGAGGTTTAGCTCTCCGTTTTGAAAAGGGATTGACACCTAATATCATGGAAAGACTACCATCTTGGGTACTTACTGATCTGGAAGAGGTATATGCACGAGTTGGTCATGTTGAGAGGTTGGTGGACTTGGCCAAGGAGGCTAAGGAAAGGAATGTTGAGAAGAGAAAGACGGAGAGTGAGAGTGTCAACCAGTCGGGCCACAAGAGGGGCAATCTTGGTCGTCCGGGACTTTTTCTGAGGGTCCGGGTACTCAGGTGGATCTCGAGCTTAGGGAAGAGGTGGCGGTTGGAGTACTAGTGATAACTCCAACCTTACATGCTTCAACTGTGGTTGAATGGGTGTAATACTACGGTTTTCTATGTCTCTGGGTACTCTATCGAGTGGGGCTTACTCTTCATCCTCGTTCAAATTTGTTATCAATTAAGAAGATTCGTTGTCGCTTTCGCTTCATCTTAGTATTTCTCTTCAATTTCACTATAGGTAAGTACTAATTTTGTTTTTCTAGATCTCATTTGTGCGTTTTCATTATCGTTCTTATTTATTATCCGATTCATTTTTGTTGTATTTTCGTCTGTACTTATGTATCATATTTAGTCCGTCTAACTGTTTGAGACTTCAGAAAGTAAGAAGCTCACATTGTACAACAATCAGGATGTCTCAAGCATCAAACTGTCGAACTTTGTCTGTTGGTGTTAGTTATGGTATTGCTTTGACCGAGTTGTTGTATTATTCAAACTCAGTTATTGTATTTTGTAGTTATTTCTTATTTATTGTGTTAATCTATAAGTAACAGTTATTTTATTTCTTTAACCGAGTTATTGTATTTTTCTAATTCACTTATTGTATTTTCTAGTTATTTCTTGTTTGCTATATATGTTAGAATATATTCTGTTAATAATAGTTATCTTATTGCTTTAACCGAGTTATTCTATTATTCAAACTTAGTTATTGTATTGTTTTAACGTACTTATTTCAAATTAGAGTTGTTGTAAGATGATTCCTTCTAATATAATCTGTTTAAGTTGGTTATAGTAATATAACATATCAATTATTGTATTGGTTTTACTTAATTATTTTAATTTGGAGTTATTGTTGTGGTCTGGATATAATTTGCTTATAGTTGCGTAATTATTTATAACTTACCCTTTTTTTTGCTTTTAGATCTTTCAGTGAGCTTTTGTTTTTTGCGGATTCAGCCCTCATCAATAGCCAAAACATGGTTCTCGCCGAGAAGAAATACAGGCGGAAAAATGGTGAAAACAACAAGACGCGATTTTTGTTGGAAGAAATACTTTTAGACGTAGTATCGGAGATAAATATATGTAATATTTGTGATGTTACAACTGTTAGATGTATTATTTGAAACGCTTAGATGTAATGATAATGATGCTTAGATATAATTTGTTGGAGACGTTTAAATGTAATGTGTTGGAATGTTATATAATGAAAGTAAGTGTTTTTTTTAACCTTATTATATATTATTATTTCATTTTTCTGATTTTGGTATTGCATTAACCAATTTAAATTATTGATTGAATAAAAATAACTAGTTATTCAATTAAACAACATGAAAACAAACACAAGATAGAAATTTGATTATATTTGAGTTTCATCTCAATACAATAACACGATTTATTCATTACAATAAACGAGTTTCTGCATTACAATAATTACAAACACCAAAGTTTTACATTACAATAACTGAGTTTCTACATTACAAAAATTGAGTTTCTACATTGGAATAACTACAAATATCAGAGTTTCTACATTACAATAACTGAGTTTCTCTACATTACAAAAACTAACTTAATCATTTAAACAAGATGAAAGCTAACAAAAAATGACCAAATATATACATCAATTTTTCCATTGAACGTCATATTAGGGGCATCTTACATGACATTTCTCTTATTTCATCTGTTTTTCATTGTTTGTGTTTTAGCTATGTTTGTAGGGACTGTAACTACAGAGCTCATGCCTTGGCAAAACAGGCTATGAGCTCCCACTAGGAACCTTTCTTTCCAGCTGCCAAAAAAAAAAAAAAAATCCATTGAACGTCAATTGTCCGCGTATATCGTGAATCAACCGGCAAATCGCCGAAAAGAAAGATATAACTTAACAGAAGACTCAAGAAGTAAGTGGATTGTAAAATAAATGGATTGTAAAATAACTATAACTCACGAGTGAATAAGTGAATCACATATAGAATAACTGACTTTATTTATTACAATAACAGAGTTTTCGCATTACAATAATTACAAATATCAGAGATTCTACATTACAATACCTGAGTTTCTACATTATAACAACTGGTTTCTACATTACAATAACGAGTTTCGCATTTGAATAATCTGTTAAATAACCACGTTTTTTCATTACAATAACTAAGTTTCTACATACAACTAGACATTTTAACAAATGATGGTGTACTAATCTAGATTACCAACAAATTTTTGGGATTATGATAATCAATTATCAATCAAATGTCAATGATATGATAAACAAGCATACTAACAGAGTAGCAATTAAAATAAATCGCAAAATAACATATATTGACTTATATAATCTACTTTTTCCTTCGTTTTGTCGATTAGAACTAGGGTTTCTGCAAAATTTGGGCAAAAACTGACGATTGATGCGTGTATCAATCAAATTGAACGAAGATAATGAATTAAATTTATATTTTCGACTTGAATTATTCCAGTTTTTGTGAAAATTTGATTGGATTATGCCATGAATTTGAAGAGAATAGGAAAAAAGAGGGGAAAAATGAAGAAAAACATGGAAAAAAAAAGTTTACAAGATAACGTAGGATGATGAGAGGAAGAAAGAGAGAGAAAAAATAAGTGTTTGTGTGTGTGTGTATTTTTTTTTTTTTTTGTCTAATCTCAGCCCTTCATCTTGTTAGATCCAATGGTATATAAATGCGAGTGTAACTCACGAAAAGTGGCAAACTCACCGAATCTTGCATATATATATATATATATATATATATATATATATATATATATATATATATATATATATATATATATATATATATATATATATATATATATATATATATATATATATATATATATATATATATATATATATTGTTATTATCAAAACATAACATATAATTATATGGTCCAACAATTTTTTTCATTAAGGAAACATTAATTGAATTAGGTAGTATGTCAATACTTTGTTTCTTAATTTTATTGCAAATGTCAATGTTGAACAAGGTGATTCAGTTTATGGAAGAAGTTATAGGTTAATCGTCAAAAGATGGCTCGACCCAAAAACCCGCTGAAACCCGCCCGAAAATAACCCGACGGAACCTACTTGAAAATAACTTGAACCCAAAAATGACACGAGCTGATAATTACCCGCACATTTAGGGCCAACACCTGAACTGACCCGTAAATTGGAAAAATTATTGAAATGTATTTAAAACAAAAGAAGCAATATAAAATGATTAAAATAATCTAAACTTACAAAATTTTAAAATAAAGTATGTATATATTTGTTTTAAAGCACTCTTTTGCCACGTGATTAACAAGCTTAAAACCCGTTCAAAGTATGAAACACCAAAAAAACGTGGCGGAGGTACGAAGTTTCCTTGGTTTAGCCGGGTATTCTCGGAGATTTGTCAAGGATTGCTCCAAGATAGCTAGACCTTTGACTTCCTTAGTGGGGAAAGAAAACCAATTAAAGTGGGACGGGAGTTGCGAGAGGACATTTGTGGACATGGGCCACCCGCACGCCAATCTTTGGACATGCGGCTGTCGAGAAGCCACGTTCGGGGACGTATAAATGTTCTCGACCAGATCGCATTAGATCAGTCGATTTCTTCTCGATGAAGGTCTCGGAACGATTCAGATATGTCTCACTTATATTATAGTTATATTAATCCTTTCTTTATAAACTTCCAAAATAGTTAAATTTATGTATGAGACATCGGTGTAAACATGTCTCACTTTTAAGCACTTTAAAAGTTCACAAAGAACCTTTAGTGTGCTCGGCATTTGCCCACTGCAACTCTTCTACATTGATTATCGAAGAAATATACTCTTTCCTTTACTATAGAGTATTTGTGTACTATGTCATACATATACTAAAATAATAATAACTATATAACTTGAAAGATTGTTTACATATTTTTTTATACATTTTCATGCAATTTGCACGGGTAATTAGCTAGTATCAGCCATATACGAATAAATAATAATATGTTGACGAGCTTAATTTAACGTAGTTTTACATTGAGATATGTTAATTTCTTGATGTTTAACATATAACTTCAATTGGTTAAGTGTAATAAATGATACTACACTACAATCTTGAGCCGAATAAAGAAAGTTATTTTGGTTCTCTATAAAATAGAAGAGCAAATCCATCACTTGATTAAGTCAACATAGCTAAAATATATGAATACACTTGCGCATGTGACCAGTTGCATATTTTAGTTATTAAAAAAAGTGTCGAATAAGCTAATAAGTGACACCACATATACCGGTACAACTACAATAACCTTCTAGGCAACGTCCAAAACATCTTCTTGCGGGGTTACAATACTGAGCCGAATAATCAGTACAATCATTATTTTGTCTACAAGGTTTAATAGTTACTATAACGTTCTTATTGATATTTTCCTTTTTTCGAAAAATATTAAACGAACTGGAATCCACTTCATTGGAAAAAACTGGTAAGCCTGCAATAATACAATTATTATTTAGAAACAGATATATTTTTTTTCAAGTTTAAATATTTTATTTTTAAATCAAAAAATAATTTTATATAATCTAACACTCGCGTAAGACTATTTATTTTTTCAATAAGTTAACCGATGACACGAAGCATGATTGTACTCTAATATATTTGGATCACAAAACATTTATGAATTATGAAAAAGCTAGTAGGAAAAAGTTTGTAATTGTCAAACGAATAAAAATCAAGATATTATTTTTCAGAAATTATGTGTTATTTATATAAAACACAAAATGTTATCAAGAAAATTTTGACAAATAATATTTTTTTTTTTTTACAATTTATTTTTTCAAATACCAATGACGATGTAGAATACATCAATTAGAAAGTCTAATAGCAATGAATATGATGTTTTGTATATTAAATATTTGAAGTTACTAATAAAGATAATGCAAAAAAAACTGAAAATGTAACTTACTTGATGTAAGTATTAGAGCAAGGAATAAGGTTGACTTCAAAAAAATTAGAAACTCCATTTTTTTCAAATGTACTATCTTTTTATTTGTTATTGTAATTTGTTCTTATGAGTTGTAATTTACACATGCGTATCGTATTTATATAGCATAACCCAAATATATGGTACCATATCCATTCATTCAAAGTAGTTATTAGCTTGGATATAGAAAATTGCTTAGTAATCTGACCAATATAGATATATTTATAGAAAAATTAATGTGAGGTTTTATTGATTTCTTTCAAATTTTAGTAATTTTAGTGTCACAATGATTATATTACCTATGATAAACGATACGTGTGTTAGGTTTCTTTTTTATCATAATCGTTTTGTAAAAAAATCGGATGCTATTATGCGTTTTTGATGATTTATTTTTAATCAATTATATAAAAAAAAAATGTTAAGTATCTTAGGATGAAATATAAAAAAATTTATTTTTTATGGTAATAAACAAGAGGATTAATGTCTAATAATGAATTAAATATTAAATTTTATTTGTGGTGATAATCTAATACCATATATAAACCGAAAATTAGGAATTTCAGCGAATTTTAGGAATGAAGAATTTCAGTGAATAAACCTAGATTGTGCTCTTCTTTATCTTACAAGGTGATAGATTGAGTCTTTTATGATTTTTGGCTAAAAGTATTCTGATTTTGCTAACGATTAAATGTTAATTTTTTCAGATGGTAACAATTTCATTATTTTCTGATTCTATAGGTAAGAACTCTTCTTCTAAATACATTTTTTATATTAAGGAAACATTAATTGACTTAGGTAGTATGTCAATACTTTGTGTCTTAATTTTATTGCATATGTCAATGTTGAACAAGTTGATTCATTTTAAGGAAGAAGTAATAGGTGTATCGTCAAAAGTTGATTCGACCCAAAAACCGGCCGAAACCCGCTCGGAAATAACTTGACGGAACCCGCCCGAAAATAACTTGAACCCGAAAATGACACGAGCTGATAATTACCCGCACATTTAGGGCCAATACCCGAACCGGCCCGTAAATTGGAAAATTTATTGAAATGTATTTAAAACAAAAGAAGCAATATAAAATGATTAAAATAATCTAAACTTACAATTTTTTTTTTGGTGAAATGTGAGTTGTATTTATATATGTATCAAAGATAAAAGTTCATAGGGTACATATCAACTAAAGCCAATTACATTAATCCAACATCTTTAAGCCAATCTATTTCTAGAATGGAAAACTTTCGCCTGTCTTTACCATGGACTTTCAACTTCATGTCCTCGACAATGTTTGCAGCAACCTTCAGTGGCCTTAGTAGAACCCCCTCATTCCTGCATTTATTTCTATGGTGCCATACATGATATATAGCTCCCAAAACCATTCTTGCTTTCACCCCTCTCTGCAGCTTGGTGCCAGTATCCTGTACACAACAGTCCAGAACACTGACAACTCGTAATCAGAAACCAGTTTTTACATTTGCAGGTGTTGAACTACTCGAGACCGTAGTCACACCCAAAAAATAAGTGATCCAAATCCTCTGATGCCTGTCCACATAACCAGCAGCTATCATCAATATCCACCCCATACCTGATCAGTTTAGCTTTGGTTTTGAAAGCTCCATGGGCATAGAGCCATCCCATGAATTGATGCTTTGGGATTACCCATTCATTCCATATCACCCCATCCCAGCTCACCTTAGGACGGGATCCCATGAGCCATTGATAACAACTAGCAGTAGTGAAACCTACCCCTTGTATGTCCCATGTCCCATTGATATATGCTGCAACCAAATCCTGCTTAACCCTGCAAACTCTCCTCCAAACCCAGCTTGTATTAGCACCAGGCTGGTACTGCCACCAGTTCACTCCTTTCAGATGATTGTGCTTCACCCATTTGACCCATATGGTGTCTTTATCCTCAACAATCCAGTTGACCAACTTGCCTATCAGAGCCTTATTCATCATTTCCAGGTTTTTGAGCCCTAAACCACCCTCAGACTTAGGCCTGCACACTGTTTCCCATGCCACCAGTGGCACCCTATGATATTCAGCATTATTATCCCATAAGAAATTTCTGCAAACAGCCTCCACTTTTGCAATGATTCCCTTTGGTAGGACAAACAAAGATGCCCAATAAGAATGTAAGGTAGTCAACACTGCTTTCACTAAGACAAGCCTCCCAGCATATGAGAATTTCTTTGCTCCATAACCATGAATTCTACTACAGATTTTCTCAACTAAGCACTCACAGTCTTGTCTTTGCAATCTAGTGGTTTGAATAGGCATGCCAAGATATTTAATAGGTAGCTTACCCTCTACAAAACCAGACACACTCAGGGATATCTTGTTTGAGTTGATCGGGCACCCCTCGAAATATGCATTGGATTTTGCAACACTTATCTTTAGTCCAGTTGCTTTAGAAAAGGTAGAATAGGATTGAAGCAGCAGCATAATAGACTTGGCATCCCCATGGCAGAAAAGGAGCACATCATCTGCAAACATCAAGTTGGCCAGTTGCATTTGCTTGCACATAGGATGGAACTTGAACTCAAATTTAGCAGCAACATACTTAATGGTTCTTGTCAGATATTCCATGCATAGTGTGAAAATAAGAGGGGAGAGGGGGTCTCCCTGCCTGAGACCTCTCTTGCCATGGAAATATCCAAACATTTCTCCATTGAGGGATAAGGAAAAGGATGCTGTTGTTATGCATTGCATCAACATTTCCTGGAACTCAACTGGAAATCTTAGCTCTTCAAGGAGTTTTTCAACAAAGGACCACTCCACAGTATCATAAGCTTTTTGGAGATCTATTTTAAATAGACACCTAGGAGATGCATTAGGCTTTTCATAGCATCTAATTAGATCTTGGCATATAAGGATGTTCTCCTGGATGCTTCTATTTTGTATAAATGCTCCCTGATTAGGGTCAATGATTTGAGGCAACACTTCAGCTAATCTTGCACATAGTAGCTTGGAGATAACCTTATAAACTACATTGCAGCAGGCTATAGGTCGAAATTGATACACAGTTTGGGGCCTGTCACATTTGGGGATCAAAGTCACATTTGTTGCATTCACTTGCTTCAGCAACTGTCTGGTTCTGAAAAAATCCTGGACAGCATTAATCACCTCCCCTCCAATCTCATTCCAAGCATCTTTAAAGAATTTGCTTGTGTATCCATCAGGTCCTGATGATTTGTTATCAGGAATACTGAATACAGCAGCTCTAATTTCCTCCCCAGTTACAGGTCTCAGGAGAATAGGACTGTGTTCATCCCTGCATCTTTGTCCTTGGTCAATGATCTTCCTGTGTATTTTAGTTGTAGTCTGGTTTGTCCCAAGAAGATGCATATAGTATTCCAGGAATGCTGTCTGAACTAGTTCTGGACTGTCACACATCTTTCCCTTCATGTCCTCTATAAAGATCACCCTATTTCCATTCCTTCTTTTTTTGAGGATGCCATGGAAATAGGCACTATTAGTATCCCCTTCTTTCATCCAGAACTGTTTTGCCTTTTGTGCTAAGAAGCTCTCCCTGGCACTACTTAAAGTTTTTAATTCCTGAGAGGCCTCAAATTCAGCAATAAGCAACTGAGTATCAGTGGGGTTCCTTCCAAGTTGTTCCTGCAAATCATGAACCTGTTTCTGAAGCCTGCTAGTTGAATGTTCAATATCAGCATACCCCTCTTTATTCAAACTTTTCAAAGTTGGTTTCAACTGTTTCAGATTTTTAACTAGCCTGAACATGCTAGTACCCATCAAATTTTTATCCCAGTTACTCCTTACAGTATGCAGAAACTCCTTTGCATCTCCCCACATGTTGAAATACTTAAAGCAGCGTTTTCTTTGTGAATTTTTAGAGCTACTAATAATACAAGGAGTATGATCCATTAGTCCCTCAGGCAAGAAATGGGCATAAAGATCAGGGAGGTGATCACACCAGTCCTTATTAACCAGGAACCTATCAATCCTACTATATATCCTCTCCTCAGGTTTTTGTTTGTTATTCCAGGTAAAAAGAGACCCTGTAGCATCAATGTCAATGACTCCACAATATGCTACACAGTGCCTGAAAGGTTCCATCTTACCTGAGGGAGTGTTGCCTCCAACCCTTTCTCCAGCAGATAACACACAGTTAAAGTCACCAGCAATAACCCAAGGACCACTGACTTGACTAGCAATTCTTCTTAGATGATCCCATAAAGGAGCCCTATCATGAATAGAGTTGAAAGCATAGACCATAGTCATATAGAAAATGCTTCTAGTCTCAACTGATTCTACTCTCATATGAATGAATTGTGCATTATACTCTATAAACTGTACTTTAACAGCTTGAGGTTGCCACAAAATCCAGATCCTCCCACCATTGTGATGTCCATTATTAGTTGATATGCACCAATTATTGAAGTTATTTACAACTTTCTTCAGAGCCCTACTCTTTATTTTTGTTTCTAAAAGACCAAACAATCTAATATCTTTATTCTGTAAGAAAAAATTTATAGCTTTTTGTTTTCCTACTCTATTCATACCTCTCACATTCCAGAATCCTATCTTATCCATTTAAAATTTTTGGGTGAGGACTGTTACCATTTGCACCACCACTTCTTCTAGGAGGAGATGAGACCACCTCTTTGTATGAGTGTGCTCCAAATGAATCAGAACTGTATCCACCTCCACTGTAATCCTGTCTCTGCAACTGGACTAATCTTTTTAATTGGAGTAACATTCCTAGCTTCTGTATTCTGAATTGGACCTTGCATACTCCTAGGAGGATTAGCAGGGGGTAGGTCCAAAGAGATTTCTTCACCACAGCCTTCAAACCATCCGAACTTTCTGCCCCTTTTTTTGATCATTCCTCCTGCAATCTACCTCCAAATGTCCCATTCCCATACACTTTTTGCACTTAACTGGCCTCCATTCATACTCTACCTCAATTTGAATCACATTACCATTTTCATCTTTGAATTTTACCTTTTGAGGCAAATACTGATCCACCATAAGTACTGCCATCTTTGAAATAAAGTATGCATATATTTGTTTTAAGCCTTCTTTTGCCACATGATTTGTAATACTATGTTTTTCTAAGTCTGTTACTCGGCCGAATATGGCTTAGTCAGCTGAATAATGCATCGTGTGTTTCTGGTTAGGCTACTATCCAGGAATACTCGGCCGAGTATGGGAATACTCGACTGAGTAAGAGATACTCGGCCGAGTATATTCTATACTCGACCGAGTATCCGGTCTGACGGGATTTATTTCCGCGGTTTGATTGATTAGAGTTATAAACCGGGATTTACAGTTTCACTTTTTAATTTTTACAAAACCGAAAATCTTCAAACGTAACTCTAATCACCTCTAATCTCTCTCAAAATCGTGGATTATTCGTGCGTCGTTGTTCATTCCTCTCTTGCGTCGTTTGCGTTGGTAAGCCACTAGTCCTATAAGTTTTGCTTGTTGTCTTTTAGGGTTTACCCTAGTTTTGTAATTTGGAGAAAAGGGGATGTTTGCATGATTGTGATTCAATTTTATGATTATTGTTAAATGGAGATTTCGTAGAAGAGTTATTCTAGCTTACTTGATTAACTCGTATCATATTTGTGCTATGGTAGGGTTTCCCTACTCAGTTAATTGTATAATTGATTTAACATATGCATTCTAATTTAAATGATATGAATAATATTGTTGGTTGATCAGTGTGGTTGATTGGATTGTGGAGTATTGGAGTTGAGACGGATTGATGATATTTGCAAGGTGCATCCTCACTTGAGTGGAGTCACTTCCAGGAGTGGCTTCAAGCCATTGATTCGCCCTTTGTGGAACCCGCCAAGAGAGGGGATATGCACATTAAGAAACATGGGTTATCACTTGTGTGATGAGCGAGGCTTAGGTGGGCAAGGCTGCGGTCCCCCACTGGCAATGGGGATTATCTGTTGCGGAATTAATCTGGCAGTAATCAGTTACGATATGAGATTGGGAGTTGGAGATTGATTGTGGAACAACTGTTTTATCTTTGTTGTATTTCGTCTTATTTTGATTATGCAGTGAACTGACCCCGTTGTTGTTTTGTAAATATGTGGTGATCCATTCGGGGATGGTGAGCAGATTGTGACAGGTGATGATTGTATTTAGCTACAGGCACGAGATGGGGAGTCATCACTTCGAGTCTAGCTTCCGATGTTACGAGTTTAGCTATTTTGTTTCAATTGTTTTGAGATTAGTAAACATTTATTTTGGTTGGTTTTTGGAACAATGTAATCGTTAATTCTTATATACTTTAATAAATGTTTTGGGATGGTTACTTTTGATCTACTAGCCTCGGGAAAACCGAGATGGTAACAGTCTCTAATGCTAGGGTGGTCCTGGTAAGGCACCTTGGTATGTGGATGTGTTACAAAGTAGTATAAGAGACAGGTTTTTGGAACCTGAAACCAATGAACCTAATGAAATTAGGGAGTAAATAAAATGAACCTGGGAAGAGTTGTTTGGAGCTACCACAAAGATTTAGGAGACGTCCCAAAGTCGCATTGAGACGCTTATAATTTCGAGCCGATCAACATGGGTTTGTCTTGGGAATCGTGATGTGTTTGGAGTAATTTGTGTGGTACTTGTAATTGTGGTTTTATGAAGTTGTTGGAAGGAATGAGAATGTGAATTGCATAGTTGGACATGATAGACTTTGAGCATGATATATGATTTATTTA
Organism: Silene latifolia; assembly: GCF_048544455.1. Lineage (NCBI taxonomy): Eukaryota > Viridiplantae > Streptophyta > Magnoliopsida > Caryophyllales > Caryophyllaceae > Silene > Silene latifolia. The sequence goes on along the minus strand of NW_027413129.1, from coordinate 16,762 downwards.
CCTGCCTTTTGGCAGGGTAGTAATGTGTTAAGTATTGAAATGCATGTTTAAGTATGTTATCATAAGTATATAGCTCGTTTTGGCATAACTCGGCCGAGCAGTACGGGCACTCGAGCGAGTAGGAGATACACGGCCGAGTAACCAAGCACTCGACCAAGTGTTCGTGGGTGTATACGTAGCAGTAGCTACTGGTTGTGATCACTCGGCCGAGTAATAGGCATACTCGACCCAGTGAGGCATACTCGACCCAGTGAGGCATACTCGACTGAATATGTTTTCTATGTTTTTGAGGTTAGCTACTGGAGTGGAATACTCAGCCGAGTAGTAGCATTACTCGACCGAGTATTCACCGTACTCGACCGAGTACTTCTTTGGCGGAGGGTTTTGTTTATTTTGAGCCGTAGGCTATGTGCTTACGTTTCCTTGCTTATATCAGCTCAAAATACCGCCAAACAAGCCAGTAGCATACATCCAAGCCACTGAGATGACTGTAAATGAGGTCGCCCGTATGATTGAGCAGCAATATGCGCCCATGGAGGCACTCAAAAACGTGGGTAAGGGAGGTGAGAAACTGGTGGATGCATCTCATCTAAGCACCATTATTACTCACTTCCACCCCTCTACTTATGAGGGCACTGGTTAGCCAAAGCTGCTTGATAACTAGCACCGCGAGATGGAGAGTCTTCTTGAAGTGGTGAAGTGTCCGACGAGATGGCGGTAGAACAAGCAGTTTACTACCTAAGAGGTGAGGCTGGGGTTTGGTAGCAAAATGTTAAAGAATATGCCAGAGCATACTACAAGGACCAGGGATACGATATTATACCTTAGGCAGGCTTCAAGAGCGCTATGAGGGAGCATTTTGTGCCAGAGCACATCCGTCACATGCCGAGGGCTGAGTTTGATTCACCATGACTGATGAGATTACTGTCACGGAGTACTATCACCGGTTCCTAGAGTTGTCACATTACGCTGAGGATATGCAGCAGGGTCAGCGAGGTTTAGCTCTCCGTTTTGAAAAGGGATTGACACCTAATATCTTGGAAAGACTACCATCTTGGGTACTTACTGATCTGGAAGAGGTATATGCACGAGCTGGTCATGTTGAGAGGTTGGTGGACTTGGCCAAGGAGGCTAAGGAAAGGAATGTTGAGAAGAGAAAGACGGAGAGTGAGAGTGTCAACCAGTCGGGCCACAAGAGGGGCAATCTTGGTCAGTCCAGGGCTTTTTCTGGAGGGTCCGGGTACTCAGGTGGATCTCGAGCTTAGGGAAGAGGTGGCGGTTGGAGTACTAGTGATAACTCCAACCTTACATGCTTCAACTGTGGTTGAATGGGTGTAATACTACGGTTTTCTATGTCTCTGGGTACTCTATCGAGTGGGGCTTACTCATCATCCTCGTTCAAATTTGTTATCAATTAAGGAGATTCGTTGTCGCTTTCGCTTCATCTTAGTATTTCTCTTCAATTTCACTATAGGTAAGTACTAATTTTGTTTTTCTAGATCTCATTTGTGCGTTTTCATTATCGTTCTTATTTATTATCCGATTCATTTTCGTTGTATTTTCGTCTGTACTTATGTATCATATTTAGTCCGTCTAACTGTTTGAGACTTCAGAAAGTAAGAAGCTCACATTGTACAACAATCGTGATGTCTCAAGCATCAAACTGTCGAACTTTGTCTCATTGGTGTTAGTTATGGTATTGCTTTGACCGAGTTGTTGTATTATTCAAACTCAGTTATTGTATTTTGTAGTTATTTCTTGTTTATTGTGTTAATCTATAAGTAACAGTTATTTTATTTCTTTAACCGAGTTATTGTATTTTTCTAATTCACTTATTGTATTTTCTAGTTATTTCTTGTTTGCTATATATGTTAGAATATATTCTGTTAATAATAGTTATCTTATTGCTTTAACCGAGTTATTCTATTATTCAAACTTAGTTATTGTATTGTTTTAACGTACTTATTTCAAATTAGAGTTGTTGTAAGATGATTCCTTCTAATATAATCTGTTTAAGTTGGTTATAGTAATATTACATATCAATTATTGTATTGGTTTTACTTAATTATTTTAATTTGGAGTTATTGCTGTGGTCTGAATATAATTTGCTTATAGTTGCATAATTATTTATAACTTACCCTTTTTTTTGCTTTTAGATCTTTCAGTGAGCTTTTGTTTTTTACGGATTCAGCCCTCATCAATAGCCAAAACATGGTTCTCGCCGAGAAGAAATACAGGCGGAAAAATGGTGAAAACAACAAGACGCGATTTTTGTTGGAAGAAATACTTTTAGACGTAGTATCGGAGATAAATATATGTAATATTTGTGATGTTACAACTGTTAGATGTATTATTTGAAATGCTTAGATGTAATGATAATGATGCTTAGATATAATTTGTTGGAGACGTTTAAATGTAATGTGTTGGAATGTTATATAATGAAAGTAAGTGTTTTTTTTAACTTTATTATATATTATTATTTCATTTTTCTGATTTTGGTATTGCATTAACCAATTTAAATTATTGATTGAATAAAAATGACTAGTTATTCAATTAAACAACATGAAAACAAACACAAGATAGAAATTTGATTATATTTGAGTTTCATCTCAATACAATAACACGATTTATTCATTACAATAAACTAGTTTCTGCATTACAATAATTACAAACACCAAAGTTTTACATTACAATAACTGAGTTTCTACATTACAATAATTGAGTTTCTACATTGGAATAACTACAAATATAAGAGTTTCTACATTACAATAACTGAGTTTCTCTACATTACAAAAACTAACTTAATCATTTAAACAAGATGAAAGCTAACAAAAAATGACCAAATATATACATCAATTTTTCCATTGAACGTCATATTAGGGGCATCTTACATGACATTTCTCTTATTTCATCTGTTTTTCATTGTTTGTGTTTTAGCTATGTTTGTAGGGACTGTAACTACAGAGCTCATGCCTTGGCAAAACAGGCTATGAGCTCCCACTAGGAACCTTTCTTTCCAGCTGCCAAAAAAAAAAAAAAAAATCCATTGAACGTCAATTGTCCGCGTATATCGTGAATCAACCGGCAAATCGCCGAAAAGAAAGATATAACTTAACAGAAGACTCAAGAAGTAAGTGGATTGTAAAATAAATGGATTGTAAAATAACTATAACTCACGAGTGAATAAGTGAATCACATATAGAATAACTGACTTTATTTATTACAATAACAGAGTTTTCGCATTACAATAATTACAAATATCAGAGATTCTACATTACAATACCTGAGTTTCTACATTATAACAACTGGTTTCTACATTACAATAATCGAGTTTACGCATTTGAATAATCATTAAATAACCACGTTTTTTCATTACAATAACTAAGTTTCTACATACAACTAGACATTTTAACAAACAGATGGTGTACTAATCTAGATTACCAACAAATTTTTGGGATTATGATAATCAATTATCAATCAAATGTCAATGATATGATAAACAAGCATACTAACAGAGTAGCAATTAAAATAAATCGCAAAATAACATATATTGACTTATATAATCTACTTTTTCCTTCGTTTTGTCGATTAGAACTAGGGTTTCTGCAAAATTTGGGCAAAAACTGACGATTGATGCGTGTATCAATCAAATTGAACGAAGATAATGAATTAAATTTATATTTTCGACTTGAATTATTCCAGTTTTTGTGAAAATTTGATTGGATTATGCCATGAATTTGAAGACAATAGGAAAAAAGAGGGGAAGAATGAAGAAAAACATGGAAAAAAAAAGTTTACAAGATAACGTAGGATGATGAGAGGAAGAAAGAGAGAGAAAAAATAAGTGTGTGTGTGTGTGTATTTTTTATTTGTCTAATCTCAGCCCTTCATCTTGTTAGATCCAATGGTATATAAATGCGAGTGTAACTCACTGGCAAACTCACCGGATCTTGCATATATATATATATATATATATATATATATATATATATATATATATATATATATATATATATATATATATATATATATATATATGTATACTTGTTATTATCAAAACATAACATATAATTATATGGTCCAACAATTTTTTTCATTAAGGAAACATTAATTGAATTAGGTAGTATGTCAATACTTTGTTTCTTAATTTTATTGCAAATGTCAATGTTGAACAAGGTGATTCAGTTTATGGAAGAAGTTATAGGTTAATCGTCAAAAGATGGCTCGACCCAAAAACCCGCCGAAACCCGCCCGAAAATAACCCGACGGAACCTACTTGAAAATAACTTGAACCCAAAAATGACACGAGCTGATAATTACCCGCACATTTAGGGCCAACACCTGAACTGACCCGTAAATTGGAAAAATTATTGAAATGTATTTAAAACAAAAGAAGCAATATAAAATGATTAAAATAATCTACTTACAAAATTTTGAAATAAAGTATGTATATATTTGTTTTAAAGCATTCTTTTGCCACGTGATTAACTAGCTTAAAACCCGTTCAAAGTATGAAACACCAAAAAAACGTGGCGGAGATACGAAGTTTCCTTGGTTTAGCCGGGTATTCTCGGAGATTTGTCAAGGATTGCTCCAAGATAGCTAGACCTTTGACTTCCTTAGTGGGGAAAGAAAACCAATTAAAGTGGGACGGGAGTTGCGATAGGACATTTGTGGACATGGGCCACCCGCACGCCAATCTTTGGACATGCGGCTGTCGAGAAGCCACGTTCGGGGACGTATAAATGTTCTCGACCGGATCGCATTAGATCGCCGATTTCTTCTCGATGAAGGTCTCGGAACGATTCAGATATGTCTCACTTATATTATAGTTATATTAATCCTTTCTTTATAAACTTCCAAAATAGTTAAATTTATGTATGAGACATCGGTGTAAACATGTCTCACTTTTAAGCACTTTAAAAGTTCACAAAGAACCTTTAGTGTGCTCGGCATTTGCCCACTGCAACTCTTCTACATTGATTATCGAAGAAATATACTCTTTCCTTTACTATAGAGTATTTGTGTACTATGTCATACATATACTAAAATAATAATAACTATATAACTTGAAAGATTGTTTACATATTTTTTTATACATTTTCATGCAATTTGCACGGTAATTAGCTAGTATCAGCATATACGAATAAATAATAATATGTTGACGAGCTTAATTTAACGTAGTTTTACATTGAGATATGTTAATTTCTTGATGTTTAACATATAACTTCAATTCGTTAAGTGTAATAAATGATACTACACTACAATCTTGAGCCGAATAAAGAAAGTTATTTTGGTTCTCTATAAAATAGAAGAGCAAATCCATCACTTGATTAAGTCAACATAGCTAAAATATATGAATACACTTGCGCATGTGACCAGTTGCATATTTTAGTTATTAAAAAAAGTGTCGAATAAGCTAATAAGTGACACCACATATACCGGTACAACTACAATAACCTTCTAGGCAACGTCCAAAACATCTTCTTGTGGGGTTACAATACTGAGCCGAATAATCAGTACAATCATTATTTTGTCTACAAGGTTTAATAGTTACTATAACGTTCTTATTGATATTTTCCTTTTTTCGAAAAATATTAAACGAACTGGAATCCACTTCATTGGAAAAAACTGGTAAGCCTGCAATAATACAATTATTATTTAGAAACAGATATATTTTTTTTCAAGTTTAAATATTTTATTTTTAAATCAAAAAATAATTTTATACAATCTAACACTCGCGTAAGACTATTTATTTTTTCAATAAGTTAACCGATGACACGAAGCATGATTGTACTCTAATATATTTGGATCACAAAACATTTATGAATTATGAAAAAGCTAGTAGAAAAAAGTTAGTAATTGTCAAACGAATAAAAATCAAGATATTATTTTTCAGAAATTATGTGTTATTTATATAAAACACAAAATGTTATCAAGAAAATTTTGACAAATAATGTTTTTTTTTTTACAATTTGTTTTTTCAAATACCAATGACGATGTAGAATACATCAATTAGAAAGTCTAATAGCAATGAATATGATGTTTTGTATATTAAATATTTGAAGTTACTAATAAAGATAATGCAAAAAAAACTGAAAATGTAACTTACTTGATGTAAGTATTAGAGCAAGGAATAAGGTTGACTTCAAAAAAATTAGAAACTCCATTTTTTTTCAAATGTACTATCTTTTTATTTGTTATTGTAATTTGTTCTTATGAGTTGTAATTTACACATGCGTATGGTATTTATATAGCATAACCAAATATATGGTACCATATCCATTCATTCAAAGTAGTTATTAGCTTGGATATAGAAAATTGCTTAGTAATCTGATCAATATAGATATATTTATAGAAAAATTAATGTGAGGTTTTATTGATTTCTTTCAAATTTTAGTAATTTTAGTGTCACAATGATTATATTACCTATGATAAACGATACGTGTGTTAGGTTTCTTTTTTATCATAATCGTTTTGTAAAAAATCGGATGCTATTATGCGTTTTTGATGATTTATTTTTAATCAATTATATAAAAAAAATGTTAAGTATCTTAGGATGAAATATAAAAAATTTTATTTTTTATGGTAATAAACAAGAGGATTAATGTCTAATAATGAATTAAATATTAAATTTTATTTGTGGTGATAATCTAATACCATATATAAACCGAAAATTAGGAATTTCAGCGAATTTTAGGAATGAAGAATTTCAGTGAATAAACCTAGATTGTGCTCTTCTTTATCTTACAAGGTGATAGATTGAGTCTTTTATGATTTTTGGCTAAAAGTATTCTGATTTTGCTAACGATTAAATGTTAATTTTTTCAGATGGTAACAATTTCATTATTTTCTGATTCTATAGGTAAGAACTCTTCTTCTAAATACATTTTTTATATTAAGGAAACATTAATTGACTTAGGTAGTATGTCAATACTTTGTGTCTTAATTTTATTGCATATGTCAATGTTGAACAAGTTGATTCATTTTAAGGAAGAAGTAATAGGTGTATCGTCAAAAGTTGATTCGACCCAAAACCTACGAAACCCGCTCGGAAATAACCTTTGGAACCAAAATTTAAAATAACTTGAACCCGAAAATGACACGAGCTGATAATTACCCGCCCATTTAGGGCCAATACCCGAACCGACCCGTAAATTGGAAAATTTATTGAAATGTATTTAAAACAAAAGAAGCAATATAAAATGATTAAAATAATCTAAACTTACAAAATTTTGAAATAAAGTATGCATATATTTGTTTTAAGCCTTCTTTTGCCACATGATTTGTAATACTATGTTTTTCTAAGTCTGTTACTCGGCCGAATATGGCTTACTCAGCTGAATAATGCGTCGTGTGTTTCTGGTTAGGCTACTATCCAGGAATACTCGGCCGAGTATGGGAATACTCGACCGAGTAAGAGATACTCGGCCGAGTATATTCTATACTCGACCGAGTATCCGGTCTGACGGGATTTATTTCCGCGGTTTGATTGATTAGAGTTATAAACCGGGATTTACAGTTTCACTTTTTAATTTTTACAAAACCGAAAACCTTCAAACGTAACTCTAATCACCTCTAATCTCTCTCGAAATCGTGGATTATTCGTAAGGCCGTTGTTCATTCCTCTCTTGCGTCGTTTGCGTTGGTAAGCCACTAGTCCTATAAGTTTTGCTTGTTGTCTTTTAGGGTTTACCCTAGTTTTGTAATTTGGAGAAAAGGGGATGTTTGCATGATTGTGATTCAATTTTATGATTATTGTTAAATGGAGATTTCGTAGAAGAGTCATTCTAGCTTACTTGATTAACTCGTATCATATTTGTGCTATGGTAGGGTTTCCCTACTCAGTTAATTGTATAATTGATTTAACATGTGCGTTCTAATTTAAATGATATGAATAATATTGTTGGTTGATCAGTGTGGTTGATTGGATTGTGGAGTATTGGAGTTGAGACGGATTGATGATATTTGCAAGGCGCATCCTCACTTGAGTGGAGTCACTTCCAGGAGTGGCTTCAAGCCATTGATTCGCCCTTTGTGGAACCCGCCAAGAGAGGGGATATGCACATTAAGAAACATGGGTTATCACTTGTGTGATGAGCGAGGCTTAGGTGGGCAAGGCTGCGGTCCCCCACTGGCAATGAGGATTATCTGTTGCGGAATTAATCTGGCAGTAATCAGTTACGATATGAGATTGGGAGTTGGAGATTGATTGTGGAACAACTGTTTTATCTTTGTTGTATTTTGTCTTATTTTGATTATGCAGTGAACTGACCCCGTTGTTGTTTTGTAAATATGTGGTGATCCATTCGGGGATGGTGAGCAGATTGTGACAGGTGATGATTGTATTTAGCTACAGGCACGAGATGGGGAGTCATCACTTTGAGTCTAGCTTCCGATGTTACGAGTTTAGCTATTTTGTTTCAATTGTTTTGAGATTAGTAAACATTTATTTTGGTTGGGTTTTGAAACAATGTAATCGTTAATTCTTATATACTTTAATAAATGTTTTGGGATGGTTACTTTTGATCTACTAGCCTCGGGAAAACCGAGATGGTAACAGTCTCTAATGCTAGGGTGGTCCTGGTAAGGCACCTTGGTATGTGGATGTGTTACAAAGTAGTATAAGAGACAGGTTTCTGGAACCTGAAACCAATGAACCTAATGAAATTAGGGAGTAAATAAAATGAACCTGGGAAGAGTTGTTTGGAGCTACCACAAAGACTTAGGAGACGTCCCAAATTCGCATTTAGACCCTTATAATTTCGAGCCGATCAATATGGGTTTGTCTTGGGAATCGTGATGTGTTTGGAGTAATTTGTGTGGTACTTGTAATTGTGGTTTTATGAAGTTGTTGGAAGGAATGAGAATGTGAATTGCATAGTTGGACATGATAGACTTTGAGCATGATATATGATTTATTTACCTGCCTTTTGGCAGGGTAGTAATGTGTTAAGTATTGAAATGCATGTATAAGTGTGTTATCATAAGTATATAGCTCGTTTTGTCATAACTCGGCCGAGCAGTACGGGCACTCGAGCGAGTAGGAGATACACGGCCGAGTAACCAAGCACTCGACCGAGTGTTCGTGGGTGTATACATAGCAGTAGCTACTGGTTGTGATCACTCGGCCGAGTAATAGGCATACTCGACCCAGTGAGGCATACTCGACCGAGTGACGATCATACTCGACTGAATATGTTTTCTGTGTTTTTGAGGTTAGCTACTGGAGTGGAATACTCAGCCGAGTAGTAGCATTACTCGACCGAGTATTCACCGTACTCGACCGAGTAGTTCTTTGGCGGAGGGTTTTGTTTATTTTGAGCCGTAGGCTATGTGCTTACGTTTCCTTGCTTATATCAGCTCAAAATACCGCCAAACAAGCCAGTAGCATACATCCAAGCCACTGAGATGACTGTGGATGAGGTCGCACGTATGATTGAGCAGCAATATGCGCCCATGGAGGCACTCAAAAACGTGGGTAAGGGAGGTGAGAAACTGGTGGATGCATCTCATCTAAGCACCATTATTACTCACTTCCACCCCTCTGCTTATGAGGGCACTGGTTAGCCAAAGCTGCTTGATAACTGGCACCGCGAGATGGAGAGTCTTCTTGAAGTCGTGAAGTGTCCGACGAGATGGCGGTAGAACAAGCAGTTTACTACCTAAGAGGTGAGGCTGGGGTTTGGTAGCAAAATGTTAAAGAATATGCCAGAGCATACTACAAGGACCAGGGATACGATGTTATACCTTAGGCAGGCTTCAAGAGCGCTATGAGGGAGCATTTTGTGCCGGAGCACATCCGTCACATGCCGAGGGCTGAGTTTGATTCACCATGACTATTGAGATTACTGTCACGGAGTACTATCACCGGTTCCTAGAGTTGTCACATTACGCTGAGGATATGCAGCAGGGTCAGCGAGGTTTAGCTATCCGTTTTGAAAAGGGATTGACACCTAATATCATGGAAAGACTACCATCTTGGGTACTTACTGATCTGGAAGAGGTATATGCACGAGCTGGTCATGTTGAGAGGTTGGTGGACTTGGCCAAGGAGGCTAAGGAAAGGAATGTTGAGAAGAGAAAGACGGAGAGTGAGAGTGTCAACCAGTCGGGCCACAAGAGGGGCAATCTTGGTCAGTCCAGGGCTTTTTCTGGAGGGTCCGGGTACTCAGGTGGATCTCGAGCTTAGGGAAGAGGTGGCGGTTGGAGTACTAATGATAACTCCAACCTTACATGCTTCAACTGTGGTTGAATGGGTGTAATACTACGGTTTTCTATGTCTCTGGGTACTCTATCGAGTGGGGCTTACTCATCATCCTCGTTCAAATTTGTTATCAATTAAGGAGATTCGTTGTTGCTTTCGCTTCATCTTAGTATTTCTCTTCAATTTCACTATAGGTAAGTACTAATTTTGTTTTTCTAGATCTCATTTGTGCGTTTTCATTATCGTTCTTATTTATTATTCGATTCATTTTCGTTGTATTTTCGTCTGTACTTATGTATCATATTTAGTCCGTCTAACTGTTTGAGACTTCAGAAAGTAAGAAGCTCACATTGTACAACAATCAGGATGTCTCAAGCATCAAACTGTCGAACTTTGTCTGTTGGTGTTAGTTATGGTATTGCTTTGACCGAGTTGTTGTATTATTCAAACTCAGTTATTGTATTTTGTAGTTATTTCTTGTTTATTGTGTTAATCTATAAGTAACAGTTATTTTATTTCTTTAACCGAGTTATTGTATTTTTCTAATTCACTTATTGTATTTTCTAGTTATTTCTTGTTTGCTATATATGTTAGAATATATTCTGTTAATAATAGTTATCTTATTGCTTTAACCGAGTTATTCTATTATTCAAACTTAGTTATTGTATTGTTTTAACGTACTTATTTCAAATTAGAGTTGTTGTAAGATGATTACTTCTAATATAATCTGTTTAAGTTGGTTATAGTAATATTACATATCAATTATTGTATTGGTTTTACTTAATTATTTTAATTTGGAGTTATTGTTGTGGTCTAGATATAATTTGCTTATAGTTGCATAATTATTTATAACTTACCCTTTTTTTTGCTTTTAGATCTTTCAATGAGCTTTTGTTTTTTGCGGATTCAGCCCTCATCAATAGCCAAAACATGGTTCTCGCCGAGAAGAAATACAGGCGGAAAAATGGTGAAAACAACAAGACGCGATTTTTGTTGGAAGAAATACATTTAGACGTAGTATTGGAGATAAATATATGTAATATTTGTGATGTTACAACTGTTAGATGTATTATTTGAAACGCTTAGATGTAATGATAATGATGCTTAGATATAATTTGTTGGAGACGTTTAAATGTAATGTGTTGGAATGTTATATAATGAAACTAAGTGTTTTTTTTAACCTTATTATATATTATTATTTCATTTTTCTGATTTTGGTATTGCATTAACCAATTTAAATTATTGACTGAATAAAAATAACTAGTTATTCAATTAAACAACATGAAAACAAACACAAGATAGAAATTTGATTATATTTGAGTTTCATCTCAATACAATAACACGATTTATTCATTACAATAAACGAGTTTCTGCATTACAATAATTACAAACACCAAAGTTTTACATTACAATAACTGAATTTCTACATTACAATAATTGAGTTTCTACATTGAAATAACTACAAATATCAGAGTTTCTACATTACAATAACTGAGTTTCTCTACATTACAAAAACTAACTTAATCATTTAAACAAGATGAAAGCTAACAAAAAATGACCAAATATATACATCAATTTTTTCATTGAACGTCATATTAGGGGCATCTTACATGACATTTCTCTTATTTCATCTGTTTTTCATTGTTTGTGTTTTAGCTATGTTCGCAGGGACTGTAACTACAGAGCTCATTCCTTGGCAAAACAGGCTATGAGCTCACACTAGGAACCTTTCTTTCCAGCTGCCAAAAAAAAAAAAAAAATCCATTGAACGTCAATTGTCCGCGTATATCGTGACTCAACCTGCAAATCGCCGAAAAGCAAAATATAACTTAACAGAACACTCAAGAAGTAAGTGGATTGTAAAATAAATGGATTGTAAAATAACTATAACTCACGAGTGAATAAGTGAATCACATATAGAATAACTGACTTTATTCATTACAATAACAGAGTTTTCGCATTACAATAATTACAAATATCGTAGATTCTACATTACAATACCCGAGTTTCTACATTACAACAACCGGTTTCTACATTACAATAATCGAGTTTCTGCATTTGAATAACTGTTAAATAACCACGTTTTTTCATTACAATAACTAAGTTTCTACATACAACTAGACATTTTAACAAACAGATGGTGTACTAATCTAGATTACCAACAAATTTTTGGGATTATGATAATCAATTATCAATCAAATGTCAATGGTATGATAAACAAGCATACTAACAGAGTAGAAATTGAAATAAATCGCAAAATAACATATATTGACTTATATAATCTACGTTTTCCTTCGTTTTGTCGATTAGAACTAGGGTTTCTGCAAAATTTGGGCAAAAACTGACGATTGATGCGTGTATAGATCAAATTGAACGAAGATAATGAATTAATTTTATATTTTCGACTTGAATTATTCCAGTTTTTGTGAAAATTTGATTGGATTATGCCATGAATTTGAAGACAATAGGAAAAAAGAGGGGAAGAATGAAGAAAAACATGGAAAAAAAAAGTTTACAAGATAACGTAGGATGATGAGAGGAAGAAAGAGAGAGAAAAAATAAGTGTGTGTGTGTGTGTGTGTGTATTTTTTTTGTCTAATCTCAGCCCTTCATCTTGTTAGATCCAATGGTATATAAATGCGAGTGTAACTCACGAAAAGTGGCAAACTCACCGAATCTTGCCTATATATATATATATATATATATATATATATATATATATATATATATATATATATATATATATATATATATGTATACTTGTTATTATCAAAACATAACATATAATTATATGGTCCAACAATTTTTTTCATTAAGGAAACATTAATTGAATTAGGTAGTATGTCAATACTTTGTTTCTTAATTTTATTGCAAATGTCAATGTTGAACAAGGTGATTCAGTTTATGGAAGAAGTTATAGGTTAATCGTCAAAAGATGGCTCGACCCAAAAACCCGCCGAAACCCGCCCGAAAATAACCCGACGGAACCTACTTGAAAATAACTTGAACCCAAAAATGACACGAGCTGATAATTACCCGCACATTTAGGGCCAACACCTGAACTGACCCGTAAATTGGAAAAATTATTGAAATGTATTTAAAAAAAAAGAAGCAATATAAAATGATTAAAATAATCTAAACTTACAAAATTTTGAAATAAAGTATGCATATATTTGTTTTAAAGCACTCTTTTGCCACGTGATTAACTAACTTAAAACCCGTTCATAGTATGAAACACCAAAAAAACATGGCGGAGATACGAAGTTTCCTTGGTTTAGCCGGGTATTCTCGGAGATTTGTCAAGGATTGCTCCAAGATAGCTAGACCTTTGACTTCCTTAGTGGGGAAAGAAAACCAATTAAAGTGGGACGGGAGTTGCGATAGGACATTTGTGGACATGGGCCACCCGCACGCCAATCTTTGGACATGCGGCTGTCGAGAAGCCACGTTCGGGGACGTATAAATGTTCTCGACCAGATCGCATTAGATCAGTCGATTTCTTCTCGATGAAGGTCTCGGAACGATTCAGATATGTCTCACTTATATTATAGTTATATTAATCCTTTCTTTATAAACTTCCAAAATAGTTAAATTTATGTATGAGACATCGGTGTAAACATGTCTCACTTTTAAGCACTTTAAAAGTTCACAAAGAACCTTTAGTGTGCTCGGCATTTGCCCACTGCAACTCTTCTACATTGATTATCGAAGAAATATACTCTTTCCTTTACTATAGAGTATTTGTGTACTATGTCATACATATACTAAAATAATAATAACTATATAACTTGAAAGATTGTTTACATATTTTTTTATACATTTTCATGCAATTTGCACGGGTAATTAGCTAGTATCAGCATATACGAATAAATAATAATATGTTGACGAGCTTAATTTAACGTAGTTTTACATTGAGATATGTTAATTTCTTGATGTTTAACATATAACTTCAATTGGTTAAGTGTAATAAATGATACTACACTACAATCTTGAGCCGAATAAAGAAAGTTATTTTGGTTCTCTATAAAATAGAAGAGCAAATCCATCACTTGATTAAGTCAACATAGCTAAAATATATGAATACACTTGCGCATGTGACCAGTTGCATATTTTAGTTATTAAAAAAAGTGTCGAATAAGCTAATAAGTGACACCACATATACCGGTACAACTACAATAACCTTCTAGGCAACGTCCAAAACATCTTCTTGCGGGGTTACAATACTGAGCCGAATAATCAGTACAATCATTATTTTGTCTACAAGGTTTAATAGTTACTATAACGTTCTTATTGATATTTTCCTTTTTTCGAAAAATATTAAACGAACTGGAATCCACTTCATTGGAAAAACTGTAAGCCCGCAATAATACAATTATTATTTAGAAACAGATATTTTCAAGTTTAAATATTTTATTTTTAAATCAAAAAATAATTTTATACAATCTAACACTCGCGTAAGACTATTTATTTTTTCAATAAGTTAACCGATGATACGAAGCCTGATTGTACTCTAATATATTTGGATCACAAAACATTTATGAATTATGAAAAAGCTAGTAGAAAAAAGTTAGTAATTGTCAAACGAATAAAAATCAAGATATTATTTTTCAAAAATTATGTGTTATTTATATAAAACACAAAATGTTATCAAGAAAATTTTGACAAATAATGTTTTTTTTTTTTACAATTTGTTTTTTCAAATACCAATGACGATGTAGAATACATCAATTAGAAAGTCTAATAGCAATGAATATGATGTTTTGTATATTAAATATTTGAAGTTACTAATAAAGATAATGCAAAAAAAACTGAAAATGTAACTTACTTGATGTAAGTATTAGAGTAAGGAATAAGGTTGGCTTCAAAAAAATTAGAAACTCCATTTTTTTCAAATGTACTATCTTTTTATTTGTTATTGTAATTTGTTCTTATGAGTTGTAATTTACACATGCGTATGGTATTTATATAGCATAACCCAAATATATGGTACCATATCCATTCATTCAAAGTAGTTATTAGCTTGATATAGAAAATTGCTTAGTAATCCTCACCAATATAGATATATTTATAGAAAAATTAATGTGAGGTTTTATTGATTTCTTTCAAATTTTAGTAATTTTAGTGTCACAATGATTATATTACCTATGATAAACGATACGTGTGTTAGGTTTCTTTTTTATCATAATCGTTTTGCAAAAAATTCGGATGCTATTATGCGTTTTTGATGATTTGTTTTTAATCAATTATATAAAAAAATGTTAAGTATCTTAGGATGAAATATAAAAAATTTTATTTTTTATGGTAATAAACAAGAGGATTTATATCTAATAATGAATAAAATATTAAATTTTAATTGTGGTTATAATCTAATACCATATATAAACCGAAAATTAGGAATTTCAGCGAATTTTAGGAATCAAGAATTTCAGTGAATAAGCCTAGATTGTGCTCTTCTTTATCTTACAAGGTGATAGATTGAGTCTTTTATGATTTTTTTGCTAAACGTATTCTTATTTTGATAACGATTAAATAATTTTTTCAGATGTTAACAATTTCATTATTTTTTTATTCTGTAGGTAAGAACTCTTCTTCTAAATACATTTTTTATATTAAGGAAACATTAATTGAAATAGGTAGTATGTCAATACTTTGTGTCTTAATTTTACTGCATATGTCAATGCTGAACAAGTTGATTCAGTTTATGGAAGAAGTTATAGGTGTATTGTCAAAAGATGATTCGACCCAAAACCTACTAAACCCGCCCGCGAAAAATAACCGTGACGGAACCCGCCTAAAATAACTTGAACCCGAAAATGACACGAGCTGATAATTACCCGCACATTTAGGGCCAATACCCGAACCGACCCGCAAATTGGAAAATTTATTGAAATGTATTTAAAACAAAAGAAGCAATATAAAATGATTAAAATAATCTAAACTTACAAAATTTTGAAATAAAGTATGCATATATTTGTTTTAAGCACACTTCAGCCACATGATTTGTAATACTACGTTTTTTTCTGTCCGTTACTCGCCGAATATGGCTTACTCGGCCGAATAATGCATCGTGTGTTTCTCGGTCACATTATCGTCCAGAATACTTACGAGTATGGGAATACTCGACCGAGTAAGAGATATTCGGCCGAGTATACTCTATACTCCACCGAGTATCCTGGCCCGACGTGATTTATTTCCGCGGTTTATTAAATATGATTAGAGTTATAAATTGGGATTTGCAGCTTTCACTTTTTTATTTTCACAAAACCTAAAACCTTCAAACGCAACTCTAATCACCTCTAATCTCTCAAAATCGTGATTGTTCGTGAGTCGTTGTTCATTCCTCTCTTGCGTCTGCTTGCATTGATAATCCACTAGTCCTATAAGTTTTGTCTCGTTGTCTTTAGGGTTTACCCCAGCTTTGTAATTTTGGAAAAAGGGATTTCTTTGCATGATTGTGATTCGATTTTTATGATTATCAAGTTAGGTGGAGATTACTTGATTGACTCGTATCGGATTTGTGCAATGGTAGGGTTTCCCTACTCAATTAATTGTATA